>NW_007377813.1:266104-406706 GCF_000475195.1 Diaphorina citri | reverse complement strand
GCCATCTATATTCATCCGAAGATTCTTTTCATCGCCTAAAATATTTGTAGGGAAAGTGGTGATAAGTGTGTGGAATGGAATCACCAGTAAGCACGCGCTGTAGATACCTATAGAACCGCTTAGTTTGGCTACAGGCTACATATCTCGTCAGTGATATTCTTTTCTTTTTCTTTACATCTCTGTCCTTAGTTTTTAACATAGTAGAATTCTCGGTAATGTGAAATCATTTGCGTTGATAATATGGACTTAACAGGACGCCGCGCCGGAACGGTATGCAGTGTAGAACACATTCCACATTCCCCTCGTTAAAGACCTTACTTAACATATTCATTGTTGAACTATACCACAAATCAGCGACGGAAAGGCTTCCTAAGATTGACAGCGTCGACGAAAAAAACAGATATCATTGTCATGAGTGTCGCCATTTTCCAAAGAAAATTTCGCCGGCTTCCAATGTCGAAAAACTCGACTCCAATGTCGAAAAGCTCGACTGATGTCAACTTTTCCACGTGTGAATCGTTTTATCTTGTAAAATATTCCGCTGTTGAAAGAGAAAGAAAAATTGGTTGTTCTTCACATTAAAAGAAACGTAAAGAAGAAAAACCAAAACGTGATAACATTGAAATGACGCAATAAGTTGATATAAAAAAGGTGAATGTAGGAGGAGAAAGGGGAAGAGGAAGAAAGAAGCAAAGTGATAGGAAGTAATTATGAGAATATTTCTTTCATTTTACTTGTTAGTTTTCTTCGGAGTATTATATGGACGTCATTGAAACAGTGGCTTCATATTTGGGCAATTCTTTTGGGAGTAGTAGGTTTGTTCGTTCATTGACCTTAGATGTATGGAAGTTTTCGTAGGAGTCAAAAATAAACGAGCTTTGGATCTGGCACCAACTTTGGCTCATCAATCTAGCCTCAAAATCGGTGCTAATAAAGGATCCAAGAACAGACAATCGAAATTTTACCTGGAACAGTTTCCACTCTTCCGCAATCAATGGATCAAATACAGAAAATCCTCTATGTTGATCACATTGTAAAGTGATTAAATGTGAATGTAGCAATGGCAGAAGAGATGATATGTGAGTTACATGTGTGAGTTTTCCTTACTCCAACATACATATTTCAGTACGGTGTTCTGATATCTTTTCGATTGAGAACTCTGACAAGAAATCTTTTCGTAGAATTGGTGAGAGGAGGCATTCCTCAACGTATCCTATCGAAGTCAATTTATTTCATCATAATAATGATGGAAATTGTTTCTTCAACTTTCTGCCTACCTTGGACTTTTTAGAGTTCAATGGGCAACTATGTCTGTTTTTAATTTAGATTTTGTTGGTAGAGTTGTCTATGTTGAGTTGTCAAGATTTTAGGTAGTATACAATATTGAAACATGTTTCAAACACGTACTTTTCTTCGAGATCTTATTTTTCATTCGTTCGAATCGTTTGTTCCTGAATGTTTATTTCGATGAATCAGATAATTTGCGTACAGACAGAGCAATTAATTTTGATTCCAATTGTCTGCTACTTCATATTTGGGCAATTCTTTTGGGAGTAGTAGGTTTGTTCGTTCATTGACCTTAGATGTATGGAAGTTTTCGTAGGAGTCAAAAATCAACGAGCTTTGGATCTGGCACCAACTTTGGCTCATCAATCTAGCCTCAAAATCAGTGTATGCAAAGTGTGACACGAAGGAGAAAAGGCCTTAATATTTTCCTCAACATTTGTACACTGTACCTCGTACCCCACAAAAAATAACTGGTGTTACCTTTGTAATATCTATAATTTTATATCATTAATATTCCGTCCTTTTCTGTAGAGCAATAAAAGCAACAAATTGTTCTACACAACAACAACAACAACAACAACAACAACAACAACAACAACAACAACAACAACTTGCTAACATAAACAAGATATGATGAGATAATAAAATCAGATGGTAAATCCTAGCGCGCTATAATAATTTAAAGCTTGGACACCGAAGGTTACACAAGCTCGGTATATTTCGCTATAAAAGGCAGTAACCTTCGTCATAGCGTAGTGGATTCTGGTGGCAATACCGAAGGAACTATTAAGATAAGAATCACTTTCACAGACACACCAACAGCCAACAGCTCTGGACCAGCGGGTTCCATAACACCTTGCTCTTTGAGAAACAAAGTTGGGGCAAAAAACCTGTCTGACCATGCTCATTTAAATAAAAACAACCGATACTGTTAGAAGTAACTTTGGAGAGGTTAATGGCTAGTAGTACTAAGTTTGCCCTTTGGCTCTTGAAGTATCAAGTAGTCTCCAAGTTGTAAACTATGGGGATGCAAGCTTGACAAATTGATACTTGAAATGAGTTTGGAAATTTTACTTTATTTCCAACATTACTTTATCATCGTATTGACCTTGTGTTGGAGTAACGTGAATTTCCACATGACCATGCCATGTGCTTTGTGCCCAATTATGAAATAGTTGATTGAAATATTTTAATAGGTAACACATTTTCAATGTGATTATTGTTATTTTTTCTTCTTTTTTCCTCAATATTACTTTGTTTCCAACATTACTTTATCATCGTATTGACCTTGTGTTGGAGTAACGTGAATTTCCACATGACCATGCCATGTGCTTTGTGTCCAATTATGAAATAGTTGATTGAAATATTTTAATAGGTAACACATTTTCAATGTGATTATTGTTATTTTTTCTTCTCTTTTCCTCAATAATCGGCGCTCCCCCCTCTCGGACGAATACTCGAAGGTGGGCAACAACCACAGCTCCCGGGGTGGAGGGCACCATGAGCGGGAGAGGGAGAGAGAGAAGCATCGCAGCGACCATCATCACCACCGCCGGAAGAGCCCGCATCGGCATCGTAGCGACAGAGTTGAGCGGAAACGGGATAGAAGGTCGTACTCTTCGAGTCAGGTGAGTACCCTCCCTAGGGAACGTTTGATGTAGGAAGACCTGTGCCGAGCTGTGGTAAGTGAGCTCGATGGGGACAGGTCTCATTTTCCATCTAGGGTGTTAAATTTGGTGAATATCATTGACGAGAATTCGGTGTGCTATAAACCTCTGAAAAGGGAAAAAAAGTTTTGATTCAAAAAAGCAAGGTGAGGAAGGTGTGTTCCCTCAGCAACTCGGGTTTAAGCAGGGTAGTACCTTAACATTAAGGTACCTACTTGAAGAAAGTTTATTGCCAAATCAAGGTGTTCGTTCACAATATTTTCACAGATCGACAGATTCTCAGAGTACTTTGAAGAGCCCGCATCGGCATCGTAGCGACAGAGTTGAGCGGAAACGGGATAGAAGGTCGTACTCTTCGAGTCAGGTGAGTACCCTCCCTGGGGAACGTTTGATGTAGGAAGACCTGTGCCGAGCTGTGGTAAGTGAGCTCGATGGGGACAGGTCTCATTTTCCATCTAGGGTGTTAAATTTGGTGAATATCATTGACGAGAATTCGGTGTGCTATAAACCTCTGAAAGGGGAAAAAAAAGTTTTGATTCAAACAAGCAAGGTGAGGAAGGTGTGTTCCCTCAGCAACTCGGGTTTAAGCAGGGTTGTACCTTAACATTATGGTACTTGTACAAATTTATTGCCAAATCAAGGTGTTCGTTCACAATATTTTCACAGATCAACAGATTCCCAGAGTACTTTAGGAAGATTCTTTTCATCGCGTAAAATATTTGTAGGGAAAGTGGTGATGTGTGTGTGGAATGGAATCACCAGTAAGCACGCGCTGTAGATATGTACCTATAGAACCGCTTAGTTTGGCTACAGGCTACATATCTCGTCAGTGATATTCTTTTCTTTTTCTTTCCATCTCTGTCCTTAGTTTTTAACAGAGTAGACTTTTTTATTATCTTTTTTAAAATGTTTTTCTGCATATATTTTTACCAAATGCTAAAGTCCATTAATATTTAAAATGTTAATAATATAGAACTTTCTTACATTTAGGTTATGTGAAAACCTGTCATCCTGAAAAATTAACTCAAAGGGGGTTAGAACTTTGTCGCTCCTCGTTCAAAATATCAGTATATGCTCGACTGTTTTCAATCTTGATCTTGAAGTATCTCGCGAAAATACAGTACGGTAGTACCATGCTCCTGTCTCTCTATCTTTCTCTCTATTGTTCGAAGTCTCCCAAGATAGCAAAGTAGATATTTATCACTGTGCAGTGTGCTCTGGCGTGATAGTGGCAAGGAGGCAGAATAACGAAGTATTGAATCACGATATAGATTGGCCCTCACGCGCTTTACTGTACATTCTTGTACAATGTCAACTGCCCAGATGTTCTCCTTCTGTGTCATCAACATAATAATGAGATAAGACAATAGGAATGTTTGAAACTAGAAAGAACCTTTGTCGTTGCTAGAATAAACTTTCCTACTGGGGCAAACTTGCAATCTTTCTAATTCCTCGAAGAAACACCATTTTCAGGACTTTTGTGTAAAATCAATAAGTTATTACAAACTAAAAGCTTTTCTTGATCTGCTCTATTATAAAGTTTCAACATAGTAATCAAACACCTCCAACATGCTAACGTAAATTATCCATTAGAGATTAGTTTGATAATATACACCCTTTCACTACAAGTAAACGCAATTACTTGATACTCAATTAATCGCATTATTACATGATTCTATTTTGTTTAGCACTAAATCATGTTTATATTGGATGCACAGCCGAACAGCATGTATTATGAGTATCTCAGGCACATAAAAAAGTGACGTGTGACATATAAAACAATGGAATAAATCAAGAACGTGTTCCATGTTAAAACATGTTAAATCTTAAATGTCCACTATCTTCCCCGAACCTCGCTACCAGCCAAAGTCACAGTGGGTCGTGGTGGTTATCAAAAAGTCCTATTTATAGATTTTCAGAAAATGTTGAACGCAAATCCAATCGTCTTACAATATGCATGACCACCCACAGTTCCTCCAACACTGAAATTAAAAGAGCAAACTTATATGTACAGCGCAGCAATTCCATTACAAAAATTTTATTGTCAGTTGTTCTTCACATTAAAAGAAACGTAAAGAAGAAAAACCAAAACGTGATAACATTGAAATGACGCAATAAGTTGATATAAAAAAGGTAAATGTAGGAGGAGAAAGGGGAAGAGGAAGAAAGAAGCAAAGTGATAGGTAGTAATTATGAGAATATTTCTTTCATTTTACTTGTTGGTTTTCTTCGGAGTATTATTATTTATTGTCAAATAAATGCATTTCTAACGAATGACCAATTAGAGGGCATTTTTATTAAAGACATTAAGACTGTCTTTGGTTAATCCTTGAAAAAACTGTTCGTTGATTAGACTTTCATCAATATGATTGGTAATTTTATAAATATGATCAAGACTTTTATCAACAATTGCCCTAACACATTTAGCAGCATAGCGACTCAAAAATCAACATGATTGATAATTTTATAAATATGATCAAGACTTTTATCAACAATTGCCCTAACACATTTAGCAGCATAGCGACTCAAAAATCAACATAATTATCTAAGTGGGAGGAAAAAAATCGGCGAAAGAAGTCAAAAACTCAAAACGCATGTAAGCATGACCTAATATAAATATCTACATTAAAACAAAATGTTTCTCATGCTAAACAAATTGCTGTTACTTTAAAATTCTTTTGAGTTCACTGAACACAAACTAAACGCAACCACTACCACTTTGAAAAAGAATAAATGGGACAAAATCTTGGTGTTTTTATGATTTATGAGTCCATCTTTAAAGCAAAGATGTGAGTGTTTTCCATACTTGAATGCATTTCTTTCATGTCAAGTTTTGTCCAAAATTTTCTCGAGTATTTTTTAGGAGCTATATTCCTGGATTAAAAATAAGTATTACTGTATACGTATTTATTTTTGAATATCCAGAAAATTTAATTGGAAAAAATTTAGGGGTGTTCTGGGCTTCCGTTCTAGTCGTGTAAAACTCACGTGGTTGATACAAATGTATTATGTGTTGCAAAACTATGTTCTGTTCTGGGCTTCCGTTCTAGTCGTGTAAAACTCACGTGGTTGATACAAATGTATTATGTGTTGCAAAACTATGTTCTGAAAAAAAAAAAAGTTTAAGAAATTTATTCCGTGTTCTTAAATATTGTTCAAAGGGAGGAATAAAATCTCGTATGTTCTATAGGCCTAAAAAATTTGTGTCTCGTTTGAAAAATCTCGTAAGGTCCTCGACTCATTCTCATCAGTCCCGAACGCTATTTTCTACATGTGTATAATTTTCACAGTCGCATATTTTTCATTTTCAATGTCTCCTATTCAAAAAATAAAATAATTTTACTTTTCGAAATGCGCGCTATTTTTGGAACAACAAATTTATCTATTCTAACATGACTCAGTTCATAAAATGTATCATACTCTAAACTTCGTATGTTTATCTAGTATTTCTTTTTAAAACACACAACATGATTTGTATACATTGATAAAGAAAAACGAAGTTAAAGAAAAAATATTTATCTTTCACTTTTTCTGTGGAAAAAATCAAATTTTTTGAAATTTAAGAAGTCCATTTTGTTCAACTCGGGTTTAAGCAGGGTTGTACCTTAACATTATGGTACTTGTACAAATTTATTGCCAAATCAAGGTGTTCGTTCACAATATTTTCACAGATCAACAGATTCCCAGAGTACTTTAGGAAGATTCTTTTCATCGCGTAAAATATTTGTAGGGAAAGTGGTGATGTGTGTGTGGAATGGAATCACCAGTAAGCACGCGCTGTAGATATGTACCTATAGAACCGCTTAGTTTGGCTACAGGCTACATATCTCGTCAGTGATATTCTTTTCTTTTTCTTTCCATCTCTGTCCTTAGTTTTTAACAGAGTAGACTTTTTTATTATCTTTTTTAAAATGTTTTTCTGCATATATTTTTACCAAATGCTAAAGTCCATTAATATTTAAAATGTTAATAATATAGAACTTTCTTACATTTAGGTTATGTGAAAACCTGTCATCCTGAAAAATTAACTCAAAGGGGGTTAGAACTTTGTCGCTCCTCGTTCAAAATATCAGTATATGCTCGACTGTTTTCAATCTTGATCTTGAAGTATCTCGCGAAAATACAGTACGGTAGTACCATGCTCCTGTCTCTCTATCTTTCTCTCTATTGTTCGAAGTCTCCCAAGATAGCAAAGTAGATATTTATCACTGTGCAGTTTGCTCTGGCGTGATAGTGGCGAGGAGGCAAGGTCGTTCATATCTATTTGTGTATTTCAGTCTGTAGGTACTATTGTAGTCAGGTAACTACTATGTAATAATACATTTGTTGCATTAATAGATACCAAAGAAACTTTTCTGTGAGCTTTGCAAATACTTTCATGGCATTTCCTTCTTCCAAGGAGGCAAGGTCGTTCATATCTATTTGTGTATTTCAGTCTGTAGGTACTATTGTAGTCAGGTAACTACTATGTAATAATACATTTTTTGCATTAATAGATACCAAAGAAACTTTTCTGTGAGCTTTGCAAATACTTTCATGGTATTTCCTTCTTTATCAAGTTCAATAGACAATAGACACGCGTAAGTATAGGGTCTGAGTTCTTTATTCATAAGTCCTTGAATTACATCGTCTTTGCCCTTCTTTCTAGGCACAATTTGGAAGTATTGGGAGGTATAAGGAAGAATATGGAAAGGTGGTAATGAATGTGTCATTATTGTCTGGCTGTATAGAGTAAATATTTGAAGAAGTTTCGTGTGTAATGTGTGCTATGTCGCCTTGTAACAACATTATAATAGTCAATTATCAGTAGAAATTACACGGGCCCTTGTTGCAATAAAGTAATTCGTTATGTTCGGATGGCGCTGTTCATGAAAATTTTAATAATATAACACACTGGCGTGCTCAGGCCGGAACTTGGCCTGGCGCACTGCCGTGCGCCTAGATTGAACCCCCGTGTACCTTCACTTGCAGCGGTCATGTTTCACTAACCCTTTTGGATGCTAATGTTCAGAGTTTGAAGCGACGAAAAAATAATTGGCGAGTAGGTAGAAATGATGGCATTCATAAAAAGATTCACGTCACGAGCGTAAAGCGTTATATTCATTAAAAAGACGGTACAAGAAGAGGTACAAGTGTTAAGTATTTCTTGTAATAGGTTAGATAATTTGAAGCATACAGGTGAAGAAGTACTTTTATTGTCAAATAAATGCATTTCTAACGAATGACCAATTAGAGGGCATTTTTATTAAAGACATTAAGACTGTCTTTGGTTAATCCTTCGAAAAACTGTTCTTTGATTAGACTTTCATCAATATGATTGATGAAAATTTAAGCATTTCTATTGAAATCAGCGTGTTTCGAACTTCCTTTATCAGCGAAGAAAAAAAAAAGTGGTTGAGCCCCATTCCAAGTGAAAATTGGAAAGAATGTCAGGTCCACATGTTTTGAGTACCCCACTATTTTGTCTCTCCCAAACATTTCCCATACCCAGTTGAACTAATCTGTTAAGCAGCCAAATTTGTGTGCACTGCAGCATATCCGGTCTTCTGAACCATATTCATGTCCCCTACTCCCTGTATCGAGCATTATTATGTGTTTGTATTAATGAATGGTACTGCTTTGATACTATTTGATGTACTCAATAGTGCGAGTTATGATTGTTGCCAATAGAAATCATTTTCCCGAAAAACAATGAATGAATCTTTTGCCTCTTGCCAGAATAACGAAGTATTGAATCACGATATAGATTGGCCCTCACGCGCTTTACTGTACATTCTTGTACAATGTCAACTGCCCAGATGTTCTTCTTCTGTGTCATCAACATAATAATGAGATAAGACAATAGGAATGTTTGAAAACTAGAGGGAAACTTTGCTAGAATAAATTTTCCTACTGGGGCAAACTTTCTTATTCTTCGAAGATACACCATTTTCAGAACTTTAGTGTGTAGTCAAAAAGTTATTACAAACTAAAAGGTTTTCTTGATCTACTCTATTATAAAGTTTCAACATAGTAATCAAACACCTCTAACATGCTAACGTAAATTATCCATTAGTGATTAGTTTGATAATATACACCCTTTCACTACAAGTAAACGCAATTACTTGATACTCAATTAATCGCATTAATACATGATTCTATTTTGTTTAGCACTAAATCATGTTTATATTGGATGCACAACCGAACAGCATGTATTAAGATGCAACTAATCATATGAGTATCTCAGGCACATAAAAAAGTGACGTGTGACATATAAAACAATGGAATAAATCAAGAACGTGTTCCACGTTAAAACATGTTAAATCTTAAATGTCCACTATCTTCCCCAGCCAAAGTCACAGTGGGTCGCGGTGGTTATCAAAAAGTCCTATTTATAGATTTTCAGAAAATGTTGAACGCAAATCCAATCGTCTTACAATATGCATGACCACCCACAGTTCCTCCAACACTGAAATTAAAAGAGCAAACTTATATGTACAGCGCAGCAATTCCATTACAAAAATTTTATTGTCAAATAAATGCATTTCTAACGAATGACCAATTAGAGGGCATTTTTATTAAAGACATTAAGACTGTCTTTGGTTAATCCTTCGAAAAACTGTTCTTTGATTAGACTTTCATCAATATGATTGATAATTTTATAAATATGATCAAGACTTTTATCAACAATTGCCCTAACACATTTAGCAGCATAGCGACTCAAAAATCAACATAATTATCTAAGTGGGAGGAAAAAAATCGGCGAAAGAAGTCAAAAACTCAAAACGCATGTAAGCATGACCTAATATAAATATCTACATTAAAACAAAATGTTTCTCATGCTAAACAAATTGCTGTTACTTTAAAATTCTTTTGAGTTCACTGAACACAAACTAAACGCAACCACTACCACTTTGAAAAAGAATAAATGGGACAAAATCTTGGTGTTTTTATGATTTATGAGTCCATCTTTAAAGCAAAGATGTGAGTGTTTTCCATACTTGAATGCATTTCTTTCATGTCAAGTTTTGTCCAAAATTTTCTCGAGTATTTTTTAGGAGCTATATTCCTGGATTAAAAATAAGTATTACTGTATACGTATTTATTTTTGAATATCCAGAAAATTTAATTGGAAAAAATTTAGGGGTGTTCTGGGCTTCCGTTCTAGTCGTGTAAAACTCACGTGGTTGATACAAATGTATTATGTGTTGCAAAACTATGTTCTGAAAAAAAAAAAATTTAAGAAATTTATTCCGTGTTCTTAAATATTGTTCAAAGGGAGGAATAAAATCTCGTATGTTCTATAGGCCTAAAAAATTTGTGTCTCGTTTGAAAAATCTCGTAAGGTCCTCGACTCATTCTCATCAGTCCCGAACGCTATTTTCTACATGTGTATAATTTTCACAGTCGCTTTTATAAAAAAAAAAAAAAAAAAAAAAAAAAAAGTTGAAGAAATTTATTCCGTGTTCTTAAATACTATTCAAAGGGAGGAATAAAATCTCGTCTGTTCTATAGGCCTAAAAAATTTGTGTCTCGTTTGAAAAATCTCGTAAGGTCCTCGACTCATTCTCATCAGTCCCGAACGCTATTTTCTACATGTGTATAATTTTCACAGTCGCATATTTTTCATTTTCAATGTCTCCTATTCAAAAAATAAAATAATTTTACTTTTCGAAATGCGCGCTATTTTTGGAACAACAAATTTATCTATTCTAACATGACTCAGTTCATAAAATGTATCATACTCTAAACTTCGTATGTTTATCTAGTATTTCTTTTTAAAACACACAACATGATTTGTATACATTGATAAAGAAAAACGAAGTTAAAGAAAAAATATTTATCTTTCACTTTTTCTGTGGAAAAAATCAAATTCTTTGAAATTTAAGAAGTCCATTTTGTATTTTTCTGGTTTCGATTTTCGCGTTGTTATAACTAAAGTAATATTATTTCTGTGGATTTTTCTCTCGACATGTTGACATATTGTTTTACTTACTACCTATATTGTATTTTGCTTTAAAGTCATAAGCAACAAGTGTTTTTTATGTACTAGATATTGAATTTTAATGTGAATATTATTGTTTTCCACCTTGTTCCACAAAAGTTGTGAAACTTTTTATTTTTTTAAGATCAGCACTCCTAATTGTTAAAGCCTTATTACAATAATATTTTTTATTCTTTGTAATAAGATTTTACAATTATGGGTTTTACAAATATGGCAAAAAATAATGTAAATTTCAAATTAAATTATTAATAATCTCGAATTGAAGAAATTTTGTAAAAATTTTGTTCATTCACGAATGAAATAAATCTATTGTAGGTAAACAAGATTAACTAATGCTCAAATCTTAATAAGAAGTTTGCCATGTGAACATTGCTGTTCAAGTCTAGTCCTACCTGTGCACTTGCTACTTGTGTTTTATTGTCCATTAAGATATCTATACATTAGAACTAGATATTTATATTATTTTCTTTTTCTTTTTCGTATTTCTTTTCTTTTTTCAGTTCATAACTTCTTGGGTGTATTTTCTTCTAAATTTAATAAAAATAAAGTTGATTTCAACCTACGTAGTTATATAATTTTTATACTCAATAAAATGAAATATATTGCATTATAAAAACCCCTTTAAAAATGGTTCAATACTTTAGAACTAAAGTTAACAAAAGACCTAGATAATTTAAATGAAGAAGTTTCGTGTGTAATGTGTGCTATGTCGCCTTGTAACAACATTATAATAGTCAATTATCAGTAGAAATTACACGGGCCCTTGTCGCAAGAAAGTAATTCGTTATGTTCGGATGGCGCTGTTCATGAAAATTTTAATTGAACCCCCGTGTACCTTCACTTGCAGCGGTCATGTTTCACTAACCCTTTTGGATGCTAATGTTCAGAGTTTGAAGCGACGAAAAAATAATTGGCGAGTAGGTAGAAATGATGGCATTCATAAAAAGATTCACGTCACGAGCGTAAAGCGTTATGTGCATTAAAATGACGGTACAAGAAGAGGTACAAGTGTTAAGTATTTCTTGTAATAGGTTAGACATTTTGAAGCATACAGGTGAAGAAGTACTAAATAATT
Source organism: Diaphorina citri (assembly GCF_000475195.1). Lineage (NCBI taxonomy): Eukaryota > Metazoa > Arthropoda > Insecta > Hemiptera > Psyllidae > Diaphorina > Diaphorina citri. Next base: position 394,693 of record NW_007377813.1, on the reverse strand, counting down.
TAAATTTTGTTTTATAATGTTAGTGTGTTTCAAAAGTGACTACATTAACAATAACAATTACGTACACAAGCTTCCTATCACCATGACCAGTGAAAATGTTGATGTTAATCCCCACAAATCTACCAGAAGAATAAGACCTCTCAGAAAGGTAAAACATGACAATCACTATCCAGAACAAGGAACCTCTAGTCACAACGAAAATATTCATTTGACCAATGGATTCGAAAAACATAACTCAAGGAACACGAAACTTGTCAACGAGAATGAAAATTGTGTGGATTCTGAGGTGTTGAAAAATCAGAAACAAAATTTAACCCACTTGGAAAATACAGGTAATGTGAAACCTAATAAAACCGAGAAAGACCGTGCCTTAGACTACAGTCGTCACTTGTTGAATAGAAACTTTCAACTTGAAAAGAATGATTCTGCGAGTGAATTTGTCAAGGCAATTATTTCTGCCGTAGATGACATGAATGATCACAATATTGCTCAAAGAAAAACACATCCAAAGCACGAAGAAAAAGTACATGTTGCTAGAAAGCATGTAAAACATAAACCTTCAGATCAGTGTAAAAGAAAAATCAATGGTCATAAAGATAATAAAAGTCATACAAATCCTGTTCGAAATCAATTAGAAGTCAATGCATCCAGTCATAACAGAAGTGATAATGATACGAATGATCACCACCATAGTAATCATCTTTCTAAAAATGATGAATGTACAAGGAAACCTGAACAAGAAGACGATTTAAAAACTGATGTAGAAAATAAAAAACCTATTACGAATGGAGTGTTAACGACTCCACTATCGAACTTCGTTAATCAAAGACCTGTGCCTTCGCCCAAAACTAACCGAAGATTGCTCAACTCAAAGAGGGTTCTAAATCAAGTACCAGAGAATGAAAGTACCATTGAAAATCAAGCTACTAGTAAGTACAGCTCGTTGATCAGATATCTGAATAATGTACCAGAACATGAGCACCATGAAGAAAAAACAAATCAGGAGGAAGAGTTGAAAGCAAACATCAACAACAATATTTCCTTTGATAATGGTGAACTCCATCCGGACGCAGCCAAGAATCATGGTTTAGAAGTCATCTCGCAAAACAATACACATGAAAATAGTCAAAATTCAAGTGAGAAAAGCAATAGGGAGGATAATCAGGAGGGTGTTGAATCTAAATGGCAACCTGCAGTAACAGATAGACACACAGCAGAAGAGTTGGATACACACAAAACTTCTCAACATGTTCCTCTCATGTTTCAACAAAGACGACGCTCTAGAAATGAAGACTATTGCCGAGTCAGATCATCTGATGGACGACCTCTTACAGCTTCTGAAATGAGGTATTACAGGCGAAGGCCCATCATTAGTCCGGCAGATTCTAGATCTACAAACACCTCCATTGATGAAGACTCGAATAACTCGAGAACGAGACGAAGGAGAGCCGTACAACCTTGGCATCACTTGCAAGCAGATGTCGATTGTGCTCTGCAAAGGCGAATGATTCATAACGCGATACAACAAAAAGCTGCATCTGTACGTATTCCCAAATGTCATTATGTCTTACCAAAATCTCATATTAAATTTGCTCTCCATGACCACGATAACTTTATCCAAATGGCTCGATCATTTTAAGTAGCGTTAATGCTTGAAGAACATGGAATGGAGTGCAAATTGCAAACACCTTTTCTGCGACTTAGGTATCTAGCTGCATCTGTACGTATTCCCAAATGTCATTATGTCTTACCAAAATCTCATATTAAATTTGCTCTCCATGACCACGATAACTTTATCAAAATGGCTCGATCATTTTAAGTAGCGTTAATGCTTGAAGAACATGGAATGGAGTGCAAATTGCAAACACCTTTTCTGCAACTTAGGTATCTACCAGTTTGTGCTATCATAATTGGAAAACTTGTTCTCTAAATCTTACCTTTTATTTGTATCTTATATTATAAAATAATAACATATATTGCCTTCATGGTCCATTAGGAACTTATCATGAGTCTGGTCTTCTTAACCATTCTAACTACTGCTTTTATTTTTGTGCTCTTCCTCTGATTCGAAATTTCTCTAATGATAAGCCTACAAGAGGGAAACTACTATGCGTGCTGTAGTAATCTGTTGACACCTTAAATAAAACATCCTACGTGTACGTAAGAAACCCCTTGTGAATATAATTATATAATTTTCTCATCCTCTGTCACGCCGAAATAAGTACAAAGCCATGTTTTTATCTCGTCTCGAGTTAATTTGTCATCGGGTCTTTTAATTAACTTCTTCCTAAATTTATTTTAATGTATCAAATTTTCTGCTCGGGTTACTGTAGACAACCTAAATTTGTAATTCTGTTGTAAACATTGTGTGATTGAAAATAATTCTACCGTGTTGTTGTTAGGTAATTTGGAACAATTTGAGCAATGTTGAATTTGAGGAAAACTTCCTACCTACTCACGAACATGTTCTGCATAAGTAGGTACTCTCCGTTTTAATAAATATTTATAGACACTTGTTGTTCCTATAGAATTATAGAAGCATTGAATTCGAGGTAAACTTCAGACAATAAAATAGTCTGAGTTTCAGCATCATTGCTGTTTTCTTTCTCTAATATTGAAATATTTTAATATATCAGTGAAAAGGTTTTGAATTGAATGAATGTATTGGGCAATATGTGAAGAGTGCATAAAACATCCTACGTGTACGTAAGAAACCCCTTGTGAATATAATTATATATATATAATTTTCTCATCCTCTGTCACGCCGATATAAGTACAAAGCCATGTTTTTATCTCGTCTCGAGTTAATTTGTCATCGGGTCTTTTAATTAACTTGTTCGTAAATTTATTTTAATGTATCAAATTTTCTGCTCGGGTTACTGTAGACAACCTAAATTTGTAATTCTGATGTAAACATTGTGTGATTGAAAATAATTCTACCGTGTTGTTGTTAGGTGTTAATTTGGAACAATTTTGAGCAATGTTGAATTTGAGAAAAAACTTCCTACCTACTCACGAACATGTTCTGCATAAGTAGGTACTCTCCGTTTCAATAAATATTTATAGACACTTGTTGTTCCTATAGAAGCATTGAATTCGAGTTAAACTGCTATTTTCTTTTTCTAATATTGAAATATTTTAATATATCAGCGAAAAGGTTTTGAATTGAATGAATGTATTGGGCAATATGTGAAGAGTGTTAGAAATATTTTGGCATGATGGTGAATGATCATAAATTTTACTTCTTGGACTCGTTAGGTGGAATAAATGTAGGTAGGCAAAACGTTTTGAAGATTTGTCAAATTCATATTTTTCGTTTATCTTTCTTTTCTCCTTCGAAATGTCAAAGTTGATTGAAGTGTCTGTTTGAAAACGGTTCAAATTTTGAATATAGGTTCCTATGTCTGCACTTTGAGTTTCTTATTACTCGTAGAAACCATCTTTTCTGTGTCAACATGCTATAGTAAATTCATACCCATTTAGCATTATAATGTTGGATGTTGGCTATACGTATCTATTTTATTATGATATGTTGGAGAGTCTGATAAGATTTTTTTATCACCATTTAGCATTATAATGTTGGATGTTGGCTATACGTATCTATTTTATTATGATATGTTGGAGAGTCTGATAAGATTTTTTTATCACTATTATTAAAGTGCGTCAACATGAGAGATAAGTTGCATTCTGCGATGTTTTATGCACTGATACGGTTTTTAAATTATGTATGTCTAATGCTTGACAGTTTTGCCAGAATTGTCAAAAGGTTTATTTATGTCTTCCCCTTGGTCATAGAAGTCTCTGTGTTGAAACATGTGTACACTATCTTGTGAATTGCTCTGCTAGATGGCGACAGTGAATATATTTCTATGCTTAATGTTTTGTCCCATTTTTATTTTATTATTATTTTTTGGTTCATTCACTTTTACTTTGAATTTGTTCTATTTGCCCTTTGTTGTTTCTGGAGTCGCTTGATTCCGAAACTAATGTTAATGTTTTGTCCCATTTTTATTTTATTATTATTTTTTGGTTCATTCACTTTTACTTTGAATTTGTTCTATTTGCCCTTTGTTGTTTCTGTAGTCGCTTGATTCCGAGTTGTTCTCATGGTTTTCCTATTATTTGGATATTTACATTATTTACACATTCTCAGTTCATTCAAATGCTTGAACTTTTGTTTCTATCATATGACTGATTGGTGCTATCTAATAATTATGTCTAATATTCGCATACTTCTGGTATTACAGTGCAGTGTTCTCATGGTTTTCCTATTATTTGGATATTTACATTATTTACACATTCTCAGTTCATTCAAATGCTTGAACTTTTGTTTCTATCATGTGACTGATTGGTGCTATCTAATAATTATGTCTAATATTCGCATACTTCTGGTATTATAGTGCACTCGGTTGCCCAAGTTCCCCATTCTATCACCCAGCCATGTGGTATTCCACTAATTCTTTGTGACCTATTTATTGCTTCCCCAATATAACGCTCGCCAGACTCATGTGTGTGCTGATCATTGTAGGTTATGTAATTATAAACGTTCCTATATACTTACATACTTGTGGCTTAGGTAGGTACTTAATTTTCTATCTCTCTTTTGTTTCGTATATTTGCTTCTCATTTTCGTATTCACTACATTGGACATTATCATTAGGAAAGAGTTCATACTCCCCCTCATGGCATGCTCTGTCCCTCTCTTACTCCGGGCTTCATTTTTCACTCTGTCATGCACACATACCCAACATACCTTTTTAAAAATAATAAAACATTTTTTAAAATATAAAATTTCCGTTTCTATCTCTCCAAGTTGTGTTTGTTTGAATTGAGCTATCACAGACGGTGCTATTCCTAGCTTTATTAATGTCTACATTCAAATTGACAAGTGTTGCATTGATTATTCTCTTGATTTACTATCATAGCTGTGCTGGTATAAAACTAAATCTAACTAAGCGACAACATAGTAACAGCAGTTCGGTATGTTTTGATTAAAGTGTGTGATTTTTTAAATGTTGCCATTTTATTTAGTCCATGTTGAAAATTTGGTACTGCATAATCTTTCTTGAAACCCCTTTTGTAATCCTACTTTCGACATTGTAAATTAATAATGGTTTACCTCAATTAGTGATTTTCCCTCTTCCCCCCCTCCCCCCTTTCAAACGCTTTAACACTACGGACAGAAAGTAAGTCGTTCGCGCTAAAAGCATCTTTTTATAGATTTGTTTACATGTACTCAATTTCCTTTTCTTACCTTTAGTTTAATTAGATCTCTTTTAGTTTTAAAATTTGCTTGTTTTGAAATTAGTTTGCAAGAAAGTTTAATTCTTAAGTGTAGGCATTAAAAAAACTTTCAAGAGCATCTTTTTATAGATTTGTTTACATGTACTCAATTTCCTTTTCTTACCTTTAGTTTAATTAGATCTCTTTTAGTTTTAAAATTTGCGTGTTTTGAAATTAGTTTGCAAGAAAGTTTAATTCTTAAGTGTAGGCATTAAAAAAAACTTTCAGTTAATTGAAACGAAATTATTCACGGTTTGTTTATAGCTGTTTTCCTTTGCTAACTTTTTAATAACCGGGCTTTTGTTTGCGAAAGTGTTATTCATGTTCCTAATGTCGAATTAAGTGTTTTGAATGAGACGTAAATTGTTTTCAATGAATCTGACCTTTTCATACATCAGTCTGTATTGAAAACTACTCTTCTGGTATCTGTCTATGAAATTATTTCCACTTCATAACATCTCACATAATGAGACGAATAATTGTTTTCAATGAATCTGACCTTTTCATACATCAGTCTGTATTGAAAACTACTCTTCTGGTATCTGTCTATGAAGTTATTTCCACTTCATAACATCTCACACGAAGCTTGAATAGACTAACGAATAGCTCATATAGGCTGGTAATTATCAATCAGCTTATCATCAAAGATCACACGCTCTCTGATCGTTGCTAATAGTGTTATGTTATTAAGAACTTCCGCCTTTGGTCTTCTAGTTCCTTTCACATTTGCACTTTACATGAATGGAGCTTGGTTGTAGGTTATTAAGTACTTTTGAGGCGGCTATTCTGTCTGTAGCCAAAACAGCGCCTTCAGCCAAACGTCTCACCTGTTTTTCAATTATTTTCCCCTCAACTTTCCACGTGTTGATAATTTGCTCTGCATTCCTTACTTTTTTTTATTATCATGAAAAATCTTGATTCGTGTTTTTTTATGATAAATTTTTCATCTTATCTGCGTGTTAATGACTTTCCAATGGTACTAACGAATAGCTCATATAGGCTGGTAATTATCAATCAGCTTATCATCAAAGATCACACGCTCTCTGATCGTTGCTAATAGTGTTATATGTTATTGAGAACTTCCGCCTTTGGTCTTCTAGTTCCTTTCACATTTGCACTTTACATGAATGGAGCTTGGTTGTAGGTTATTGAGTACTTTTGAGGCGGGCTATTCTGTCTGTAGCCAAAACAGCGCCTTCAGCCAAACGTCTCACCTGTTTTTCATTATTTTCCCCTCAACTTTCCACGTGTTGAGAGTTTGCTCTGCACTCCTTGCTTTTTTATTACCATGAAAAATCTTTATTCGTGTTTTTTTATGATAAATTTTTCATCTTATCTGCGTGTTAATGACTTTCCAATGGCCTGAGTAATGTGCATACCTAATTATATTTTGGCTTCAGAAGTCATGTTGTACCTCCTACCCGGTAATCTGATGTTGTAATCTTGAATGTACATACACAAAGAAATTGAAATTGAAACTCTGGCAAATCTTCTAAATATGAAGAGTTTGTTTAATTTCCACCGTGAATTGAATATGGTTATTCATACACCCCATTTTGTGTTTTATTATATCCTGTCATGATAATGATTGAAAAAAGTTTTTATATTCAAGCCAATATGACTGCATGATTAATATTATCATAGCTTAAACAATTCAATTCAATAATACCTATGACCTATGGTGCAACAGAATTTGCCAGTTTCATCCAGTTTTGTGTGTGAGTTCATATGTTGTCTCAATTAATGATTGAAAAAAGTTTTTATATTCAAGCCAATATGACTGCATGATTAATATTATCATAGCTTAAACAATTCAATTCAATAATACCTGTGACCTATGGTGCAACAGAATTTGCCAGTTTCATCCAGTTTTGTGTGTGAGTTCATATGTTGTCTCAATCTGACCTTGGTATGAATTGTCGCAATGTTGAACATATTAGCCCTTCTAATAAAAGTAGAAACAACTTCAAGTGATATCAATCAATACACACCTTGTCTCTAATGTGCACGTGATAACTGTAATGTATCTTTGGTAAATTAATAGCTGGTTTATACAAGAGGTACACACCTTGTCTCTAATGTGCACGTGATAACTGTAATGTATCTTTGGTAAATTAATAGCTGGTTTATACAAGAGGTGTCTCAATCTTTATTAGACTACTTAGTACGTATAATTTTGTCATAGTTGGCAATTTACATTATTCTAGTTATAAGAAGCATAAAATACAAATGTTATTCCCATTTTCATTTAACCTCGTCCATAAAACACTCACTCACTCTCACTCATTAGAGTCATTAGTTGAGATTCATTATCTTCGAAGTCAACGAACAAAATGTTGTTTATACCTACAGGAACGCTCTCTATCTGTCATCTGGTGAAGCACAAGCTCACATATCAGTGCTGCTTCTTTGGATTGAAAACATAACTAAAAAAATCTCTAACGCATTTCTACTCACTAGCAACCTCTAGTGTTGAAAACGCTAAGCTTGTAAATGGAACATACCCCTTGAGAAAAAAAATTGTTGAGGTGATATTTGTTTTCCTACAATTTGATGCCAAAATAATTTGGAATGATGTCATTTTCTTTAATACAAGACAAAGTAGCCCCAACACAAGATATCGGACGATAGCCGTTGTTTGAACTACTGCCCGAGTCTCTCTTTTTAACAAGAAAATTTGGCGATTTTTCGACAAGAGATTAGGGAAAATGAAAAATTAAATGAAAATTTAGTTATCAACTTCAGGAGTGGTTAAATCCATCTTGATCAACCATAAGAAGGAAAACGTGTTGGTTACACCTATTTTGAAACATCCTAACAAAATGGCTAATTAGCTCTCGAGATAATCCCTTTTTATGAGATAGTTTTCAATCGAATGGAAACAACCTCCTCTTATTGACATTGGGAGCGATTGCCAAGAGTGCGCGTTCCCCTAGGAGACATAGAACTTTCCATGGAGCCGGGTGCCAAATTTTCATACGACAGATACCGTATTTTGCAATGATTCTCTCTGCATGCGTTACGTTGATGGAATTCTTAGCGTGCTTGTAAATCAACTATTGAATGCTTTTGCCGATTTATTGCTGGGGCTGTCATGTGAATGTTTGCTGTTGGAAAAGTGTTTTGTTCTTTCAATCAAGTTCAATTTCGGTTTCGCGCGCAGTTTTTCATATTTTATTTTTATTTGATGATTGAACTTTTTGTGCTATGCATCTCTGGATGTTTGTTCGCATTGAGATACATTGATGGGAATGAATTGCTCCTCCAATCATGAAAGATCACCGTCATGCAGTGTGGCCACTGAAATTTCTAGGGTACTGTTGACAAATATGCTTTTAGATGAGCCTTTTTAACAATGGATATTTCCTTTTATGGTGTCCAATTAAATTTGACCAAGATTTCTTGGACTGCCATAACATTGACCCTTTTGAAAACCACGTACTATTGAGGGAGGTACTTTTATTTTATTTTAATAAGATCTATGTACATACGTTTGCATTTTCTCTCGATACCTTCATCGAGATCTTTCAGGTGTATTTGTGTAAATGTCACGAGTTACGCGTTCAAAATAATTCAGTAGCGAACGACTTACAATCAATTGAGTTGGTCGGTTTTGCTGACGGATCATCCGTGGCCTATTCGGCTGTTGTGTACCTACGAACCGTCAATAATTCCTCAATACTACCACCACCACCACCTACAACTCGGCCCTGGCATGTCGAGTCAGTACTGCAGCAAAACATGCTGCACCAAGTTACCAATACCAAGCTAAAGCTAAAACCAATGCGTTGGTTTAGACTCTTCCCAAACGTCGATGTGTAAGTTTCGGCTCCCGCTTCCAATACACTAAAAACTTTCATTCAATTCTCCAAAAACCCAGCGGCCTTTCCATACAGGTGTATTTGTGTAAATGTCACGAGTTACGCGTTCAAAATAATTCAGTAGCGCTAGGGGTGATATCCACTGTCGATTGATATGTTGCGTGGTTCTAATTTGAATATAATGCATGTTTGCTCTGTCGATATCTCATATAGGCGAGTTTCCATCTGGCTCCTTATCTCATTGTGTTTGCAAACCATTGCTGATTTTTACAAGTTTTGTACATGTACCTCTTGGTGAGATATCTAACCAAGGGAGGTTTCATAATTGATAAAGAATGGTAGAAGCATGAGTGTTACTTAGAATGTGTTGTACAGAAACTTTTTGTTATACAAATACAATTGATGGTTAGTCCATCGGACTTTTGCTAAAACTGTCCAATTTCGTACCTCTTGGTGAGATATCTAACCAAGGGAGGTTTCATAATTGATAAAGAATGGTAGAAGCATGAGTGTTACTTAGAATGTGTTGTATAGAAACTTTTTGTTATACAAATACAATTGATGGTTAGTCCATCGGACTTTTGCTAAAACTGTCCAATTTTCACGAATACATAAAGATGTCTATCTGTGATGATACGTCATCATTTGCTTTTACTTTGTATAAAACGGACTCTTGATTTTAAATTGTGCAGAAGTGTGACCGATTGTAGTGTTCTTGTTTTGGCTATTGTTCCAATGTTGTCGTCTAATATGGTCCATCAGCCCCTTACCTTGTGCCGTCTGACCGGTATAAACTGATACTTTCCCGGTCTATTATCAAATTGTTTACTCTGAAGTCTGAACACAGTAAATCACAATTCTCTCTCGTTCTCTCCCTCACACGGACAGTCTATTTCTAAAGAGAGAAACACAGAGAGCGAATGAGTTAGAAACGTGTCACGTCAAGTTTTATTTTTAGTTATTATTTCTAAGCTATCTTTTATAACGAGATTGCCCTGTATTTAAGATTTGGCATTCATATCTTCAATTTTGTCGTCGGTGTTTGTGTGACGTCATTGATCGAGAGATTTTGAAAGAAGAAAAGTATCCCTTGGATGTGTTTTGCTGTATTATTTTTTCAAGTGTCCTCGTGTTTTGTGATTCTGTGTAAAAGAGATTTAGGTATTTATTTTTATTGTCACTAAAGAAACGCCTGTATAGAATTCTTATTTAATTGTAAAATAATTATCGCCTTTTTGGCAATTAAAAGTCAATTTTAAACTAAAATATGTAATTTTTGTGAGAATCGCAAAATTATTTAACTTTTCGATCCATTTTTATGTGAAAATATTTGTGCTACCCTTCGTGTAACGGTCAGCTGTGTTTTCAAATGATTTCAGATTGCAATAATTTTAGTGATGCTAGATTAACTAAATAACTCCTCATAAATAAACACAAATGTGTTGAAAATGAAAAGTTGACTTAATTTTAATTATGATTTGAAAATCGTTAAAATTATTATTTTTCTTAAACCTCAGGGATTGATCTGATCTGTGGTTAATTAACAATATATGGCTTTTTGAGGAAAGATGTTCTTGGTGAACCATTTCATTTTGGAGGGAAACCGCTCTTTCATAAAAACAGAACTGTTAAATTTGAAATTATCGTTTCAATTTAATCATTTTCATTTTCAGCACAAAACTTGTGCACTGTGATAGGGATACACGGAAAAGAAAAAAACAAATCACATCGCGTTCTATTTATAATTTGAGATACTTTGAAAATAAATTTCATCTGTCGATTGTTGAATTTATTTCGTGTTCTTGTCGCATATAAATCTCAGGCCACACATCATATGTGTGTAGGTACATTGGACAGTTCAAGTACTAATGACATGTTTCATGTGATCTGATACATGCAAATGCACTTCTATGTCTCGCGTTCTATTTATAATTTGAGATATTTTGAAAATAAATTTCATCTGTCGATTGTTGAATTTATTTCGTGTTATTGTCGCATATAAATCTCAGGCCACACATCATATGTGTGTGTACATTGGACAGTTCAAGTACTAATGACATGTTTCATGTGATCTGATATATGCAAATGCACTTCTATGTCAATCAGCAAAGATCGTTCAGTCCATTAAACCTTTAATAATCTCTAAATAAATACTTCTCACTAAATTTCAGTACACCTCTTTCGCATCCATTGATTGATAAGACCGGAAAGCAGTGATTAAATTAAAAATAAAATGAAAATCTTTTGAATCCACAATTTTTCCCTGACTTGGAACACATCAACTGTTGACACTATTATTAAGTAGAACTAGAACAAGATAAACAGCCAGCCACCACCATGTCCATGTCTTGTGTGATGTCATGACTCATCTGACAGTAACGAACCAGTGATGTGATGTAATGTCTAGTGGTCATCAAGTTAAAGTACCTGCCAAATTTATTTTCTTTAAATAGCTCCACTGAATACAAAAGCAACATGGCTTCAGATACGCCTAGTGCACCAAGGCGACACCGCTATGGTCGCTCATCTACTGTCAGTGTAACTCAACTCTTACAAGATTCCTGTTCTAATCTCATCCATCGTATTGCAACACGAGTACGCGGTCCCTCCCAAACGAACGAACCTCCTCAAACGACGACAGCTACGGTCAACTCAAGTCCAAAGTTTGGTCGCTTCCTAAGCACTAACAACACGGAGAGACAACTGAATCCGCTCTCACATTCAAGTAGTAAAGGTTATTTCAGTGAAAGACACGAGAGAAGATGGCGGACTAATACAGCCCGACTTAAACTGCCAGAGGAAAGTGCCTCTTCCAGCTGTTCTAACTTGAATAACTCCCTGCATAACATCAGCAGCCTGGGAGTCACCCGCTCTAGACTAGAAGACAAATATTCCAACATTCTAGAGAAATATGACTCGCCACGATACCGATCTCAAAAAGAAACGCCATCTGACTCTAATCGAATCATACGCAAAAAGAGTCTTTGTGATAAGTATGGTAGTGATCTTGCCCCTCCGAGTACAAGTGGTGTCTCTCGCCTATCTACAACCCGGGAGAAAACCAGGGACAAAACTCCATATGCCGGGGATCACTTGAGACGAAGTATACACCGACCTAGCTCAAGCAGAGTCAGACAAAAGTCTGGTCTCTTCTCTACATACAGCTCAACCAACTCTGCCTCCACTCATAGTCACCTGGATACCCTAGCCAATGATGAGAATGTAGCGAATAATAATATTCCATCCAGTAGTAGACTGCAACCAAGCCTTTCCCGTACCTCACTGTCTACGTTCAAACCCTTGGATCAACCTGAAAATAAAATGTACAATGTGAGACCTTGGAAACCTGGCAAGAGTGAAGCGAAAACTGTGACACCCACCAAACAATTGGATAGCAAGTTGAGCTTATGCAAGAAAACCTCGACGGCTTTAGACAACATTGATTTACTGGATCCAGTAGTAAGTGAACGAGAAGCAAAACGGAAAGAAATACAAAGTCTCATCATGAAGTATGCTGCCGTGGATGATGAGACTGAAGAACAATGTGAACCGACTCCATCTGCCATTACCAAGTGTCAGCAGAAGTTTCTCTAGAATGTTGGAATATTTGTCTTCTAGTCTAGAGCGGGTGACTCCCAGGCTGCTGATGTTATGCAGGGAGTTATTCAAGTTAGAACAGCTGGAAGAGGCACTTTCCTCTGGCAGTTTAAGTCGGGCTGTATTAGTCCGCCATCTTCTCTCGTGTCTTTCACTGAAATAACCTTTACTACTTGAATGTGAGAGTGGATTCAGTTGTCTCTCCGTGTTGTTAGTGCTTAGGAAGCGACCAAACTTTGGACTCGAGTTGACCGTAGCTGTCGTCGTTTGAGGAGGTTCGTTCGTTTGGGAGGGACCGCGTACTCGTGTTGCAATACGATGGATGAGATTAGAACAGGAATCTTGTAAGAGTTGAGTTACACTGACAGTAGATGAGCGACCATAGCGGTGTCGCCTTGGTGCACTAGGCGTATCTGAAGCCATGTTGCTTTTGTATTCAGTGGAGCTATTTAAAGAAAATAAATTTGGCAGGTACTTTAACTTGATGACCACTAGACATTACATCACATCACTGGTTCGTTACTGTCAGATGAGTCATGACATCACACAAGACATGGACATGGTGGTGGCTGGCTGTTTATCTTGTTCTAGTTCTACTTAATAATAGTGTCAACAGTTGATGTGTTCCAAGTCAGGGAAAAATTGTGGATTCAAAAGATTTTCATTTTATTTTTAATTTAATCACTGCTTTCCGGTCTTATCAATCAATGGATGCGAAAGAGGTGTACTGAAATTTAGTGAGAAGTATTTATTTAGAGATTATTAAAGGTTTAATGGACTGAACGATCTTTGCTGATTGACATAGAAGTGCATTTGCATATATCAGATCACATGAAACATGTCATTAGTACTTGAACTGTCCAATGTACACACACATATGATGTGTGGCCTGAGATTTATATGCGACAATAACACGAAATAAATTCAACAATCGACAGATGAAATTTATTTTCAAAATATCTCAAATTATAAATAGAACGCGATGTGATTTGTTTTTTTCTTTTTCGTGTGTCCCTATCACAGTGCACAAGTTTTGTGCTGAAAATGAAAATGATTAAATTGTAACGATAATTTCAAATTTAACAGTTTCCGTTCTGTTTTTATGAAAGAGTGGTTTCCCTCCAAAATGAAATGGTTCACCAAGAACATCTTTCCTCAAAAAGCCATATATTGTCAATTAACCACAGATCAGATCTCAATCCCTGAGGTTTAAGAAATAATTTTAACGATTTTCAAATCATAATTAAAATTAAGTCAACTGATTTAATTTAAAATGAGTGATGAATTGGAATTTTGATGTTTGAGAATGAAATTGCCATTGTATCAAGATTTCCTACACTCCAGTTCTTACCCATCCCTCACCTCAGTATAGCTTGTCTTCTAAAATTTCACCCTCAATACTCTACCGTATTACCGGTGGTAATTGATTATCGGGTCAAACTTGATAACGGAAATTAAAATACCACGTGGGTATCATATACGTATTCTCTTTTTACTCTGTCCGTATATTTTCTGCGTCTTTTTTCTTTACTAATGCACAATCCGCCAATTATAATCTGGTTTCCTATCACCCAGGGCAGCAGAAGTATTCATCCATACTAGCTGCTACATCTCCTTCATTTGTAAGTTCAGATACTCCTGTCTTGTACTATTGTTCGTCCCTTAGTAAAGTTTTCTTTAAGATAGGAGGCTTCGATTGATTCAGGTGTCACATGTATGTATGACTGTCATTCTTATGAGGTTTTGAAATTTATAACCATGCAGTAGAGATACAGCAGAAGTATTCATCCATACTAGCTGCTACATCTCCTTCATTTGTAAGTTCAGATACTCCTGTCTTGTACTATTGTTCGTCCCTTACTAAAGTTTTCTTTAAGATAGGAGGCTTCGATTGATTCAGGTGTCAAATGTATGTATGACTGTCATTCTTATGAGATTTTGAAATTTATAACCATGCAGTAGAGATGTGTGGTCCCTGGCCTTGATATCACCCATGCTCTCCTCTCTTCCCAAACTAGCATTTGTCTGTGATGAACAATATTTAAAAATAACAAAATTCACACAACATGATTCACTTCTCCGAAGAGCCCTTGTTGTGACAACGGGGACATTATTAGTGTCCGTATAGTTTATAAGCTGGAGGTATATGGAGTTTTGTACTCTACTTGAACGCCAACTCTCGATTGAGTTTTAACTCTCCGAATTTCTAACTACCTGTTGATTTAATTTAAAATGAGTGATGAATTGGAATTTTGATGTTTGAGAATGAAATTGCCATTGTATCAAGATTTCCTACACTCCAGTTCCGTATAAAGCCAATATGTCTCATGTTTGCCTGATATGTAGCTGAATGACCCTTTCTTACCCATCCCTCACCTCAGTATGGCTTGTCTTCTAAAATTTCACCCTCAACACTAGATCAGTGGACTAGTTCTTCACATGAATTTCTTTGCTTTTCTCTCGCTAGTGGAAGAAGAAAATCATTTTCATCACTTGACATTCGCCGTGTAATCATGTTTCGGCACCGAGCCAACAGTTTTGATATGAAAATTTAATAATAAGTCTCTTAATTTCTTCGAGCGTTTTCACCTTCAGAAAATTATTTATTTGCTTGTACTGAATGTTTTGCGTTTCCACTAGGTACAGAAGATTCACTGGTTTTGTGGACAGGGCTGATGTTTTCTTCTCGCTTTTTGCATTCGTTTCTTAGCGGCGTCGTTTCTCGATTTACCTGATATGACCTTGGTATGAATTGTCGCAATGTTGAACATATTAGCCCTTCTAATAAAAGTAGAAACAACTTCAAGTGATATCAATCAATACACACCTTGTCTCTAATGTGCACGTGATAACTGTAATGTATCTTTGGTAAATTAATAGCTGGTTTATACAAGAGGTTTTTTTTTTTTACCATATACACCACTCTTGGAAAAGTATCCAATACCTTTCAATTAAGTGGAAATTTAAGGTGACTTATTTCTGCTATCGGGTGCTAGCCTGTTCCATTTAAGATTAGGTAATCCATCCAAATAGGTTATAATGAAATCTCTACTTGTACATATGTGACGATCATTCATCTCAAATCATTCCACTCAGAAAAAAAACTGCAACCAATGAAATTCGTAATGATATCAGCACCTAGGCAATGATTAAAAGAATGTAACCCAAGAAAAAAATCACATTGCTTTCCCTGCAATTTAGTGCTCTATGCCGTCAATTTTCACTAGATATCACACTGCGGAGGGAAATGTTCTCTGTTAAATTTAACTCCTTTGAACGCTACAAAAAATATTGTTTCATTCTCTACTAATAGATTTTCTCTGTACACATATTTCAACTTCTGAATTCATTGAAAATAACATAACCCTGATTTTCTTCCCATTTCAAAACTCGGGGAAATATTAATGCCTCATTGCAAAAAGTGTTAAAATTTTGGCGCTGGTTTCTTTATTCGTATGTGCAATATTTGCACATTTCAATTTGCCAATAAAAACACATCTCGTCCACTGTGTGTGTTGTATACGTTATTCTGTTGTCTTTTATTTCCTTAATTGTTCTGGGGGGCACTGATGATGTTTTGTGTTAGTTGTGTTAATCTGAGTGACTTGGGAACATGTGGTGAAGTGCATGTCGCAATTGTCGCATTATTACTCTTCATATTTCAGTTCTTGGTTTGGAAGCTATTTTCCTAAGGTTTGAATCTTGTTTCACTGGAAGTTACTGATCCAAAGTGTTCTTACTATCAGGCTAGTGGAAGAAGAAAATCATTTTCATCACTTGACATTCGCCGTGTAATCATGTTTCGGCACCGAGCCAACAGTTTTGATATGAAAATAATAAGTCTCTTAATTTCTTCGAGCGTTTTCACCTTCAGAAAATTATTTATTTGCTTGTACTGAATGTTTTGCGTCTCCACTAGGTACAGAAATCAGCCCATCTGGCCTATCAGAGTGCAGAATTTTTGATCGAAGTTGAAAATGGTGCATTCTGATTAGTTGATTCATTGATTATCTCGAATTGTGGTCCCTGGCCTTGATATCACCCATGCTCTCCTCTCTTCCCAAACTAGCATTTGTCTGTGATGAACAATATTTAAAAATAACAAATTTCACACAACATGATTCACTTCTCCGAAGAGCCCTTGTTGTGACAACGGGGACATTAGTGTCCGTGTAGTTTATAAGCTGGAGGTATATGGAGTTTTGTACTCTACTTGAACGCCAACTCTCGATTGAGTTTTAACTCTTCGAATTTCTAACTACCTGCCTAGTGGAAGAAGAAAATCATTTTCATCACTTGACATTCGCCGTGTAATCATGTTTCGGCACCGAGCCAACAGTTTTGATATGAAAATTTAATAATAAGTCTCTTAATTTCTTCGAGCGTTTTCACCTTCAGAAAATTATTTATTTGCTTGTACTGAATGTTTTGCGTTTCCACTAGGTACAGAAGATTCACTGGTTTTGTGGACAGGGCTGATGTTTTCTTCTCGCTTTTTGCATTCGTTTCTTAGCGGCGTCGTTTCTCGATTTACCTGATATGACCTTGGTAACTACCTGCCAAAACGGGTTGAGCTGAGTGCGTAACAGAATTCAGCACCCTTGTCATGTTAAATGGCGCATGTAATAACAAATGCGTTATGCTTTTAACTTGATACGTACGTTAGTAGACTATTAGACGCACGTGAAATTTCACAAGACATAAGTACATACCTTTACTTAATTGTCCGATTTTAAAGTCCAGATTTCAAGAAACATGTGTAAAGCTAGGATTACAATGAGGTCATTTTATGAAGTTTGTGAACAAAATCATGTCCTGAAACGAATGTCTTAAAATATCTCACCAATCTAATTAATCATACCTAATGGCATAAAAATCAACAAAAACTCATACAGCTTGACATAATGATTACATAAATAGACCCATATACATTCCAGCTATATTCTCAACTCTGTACTTTGCATGTCGCAATTGTCGCATTATTACTCTTCATATTTCAGTTCTTGGTTTGGAAGCTATTTTCCTAAGGTTTGAATCTTGTTTCACTTGAAGTTACTGATCCAAAGTGTTCTTACTATCAGAAAGTTATGATTATCTTGTAATGTTTACTATTGTTGTAGAGATTGATGAAACTAGGTCTCCGAGTTTTGAGCTCTTCTTGTGGTTTTTGAATTGCTGAAATTTTATGTGAATAGTTTTTTGTAGCGAGTTGATCAAAACAAATTTGGCATAGAGAGAATGCAATATCTTTTAAGCTCATGACCAAAGTGTAAACATAATTATCTAACTTATTTCCTGAACAAGTTTTCCAATTTTGTGCTCATTTAGTCCCCTAATAGTGCTATCGTTTTGATAGTTAAAGATGGGCAGATGTTACAAGAACTTTTAGATAAAAAATGTGGTCTCTGGATTAATTTTATACATATCCAATTATCTACCATTGAAAAAATGCAAATGTTTGTCCAGCTTTTTGTGTTTTGTTCGCAACTTAACTGTTTCTGTTTATCGAGGATGAGAGTTCATTCATTTTAATCTTAAGCCACATTAGGACACCCCCACGGTTAGGTAGTAATAGTAAGATTTCGCACTGTTCCACATAATTTTCCCAAAATGAAACCCTGTTTCAAACTTCTTTGAGCGGATAAGAAGGCACCAAAACTCACGAAATAAAAAAATAGCGAAATCTAACTAATACTTTTATTTGTTGGCAGAGCAAATCTTGAAACTTTTGAAGTGATATTGTTGACATTAAAATCAATTCCCAAGCTGTACAAACTCCTAGTTACACCTGCAACAATATAATTTATCTGATGTTCTCTTATTAAAAATCTTCAAATTGTTGAGTTAATTAGAGCTTGGTCAACCATGTCTCTTCAGGAAATAATCCAACTTTGCTAACGAAATATTCTTGTGGGAATGCGAAAAAAATTTTTGCACTTTAATTAATGAAAATATTTCGTTAGCATAGTTATTGAAAATTATGATGTTATATGTGCATGGTTTTCCACTAACAAAGAACCTTCCCCCTTTAATAAAGAACATTTGCCCCCAACGAACTGTTCAATACTAACGTGAAATATCCTTGGCGTAATCTAATCTGTACAAAAAAAAGAACCAAACAAGGAAAAACAAGTCGTGTAAAAGCTAACATTAAATTAACATTACAACCATCTGAACTAACTCGGCCTTTCAATAAGTACCTACTATACCCTTCTCGTTAACCATCTAATTCATTAAGCAATCAATCACTAACTTGAGTGTTGAAATTAGTTTGATTTCCCCTCCATAAAACGGATTTGTTAGATTTAGAACATTATAACCATGGATTTAACCATTGAAATCATATGAAGTTAACTTGAGTTTAAACAGCAAAATAATGGATTTCGACATGAAGTGAACTTACATTTAGACAGCAAATTAATGGATTTTGGCATTTGGTAACTAATTATATCAGATTTTTCCTCCTTTCGTTTTTCTTTGGTTATGACAAGTTGAAGACACACTGTGAAATATGCACGCCTTGTGATGTTGAGACTATCTCGTCTGCTATGGACGAGGACTATTAGTATCTCATCCATCTCGAGCTCATCACTGTGGTAGTGGACAACTTACAACGTGTGTCTTGTTATCAGAAAAACTTTCATGTCCAAAAGAAAACCGAAAGACCTCCTCTATCTCTCTTTCCAAGAACTTTTTTTTTCTGTGTGTACTTTACCCACTTTTACCCACAAACAAACAAAAAATATTCGTTGTCAATTTTTGTTAACTGGCAAAATGTTGTGTGTTTTGCCTCTATTGTTCAAATGTTCGCCACATATTTCACTCTTGTGCCGTCAATCATGTGCCAATCGAACTCGTTGTGTGCCGTGCCATGGAATCTGGAATATTACCCTCCCCTGTCCCCCCCTCTCTCTCATGTTGGAACTGACGTGACGGCTGATGCTGATGCTGCTGCTGGATGAAATAATATTGTAGAGCTCACGGGCTGCATCGTTTGAGGATGACGAGGATGGGCATTTGATTTACAAAAACGGCGACGTACTCCAAGATAGATGTTCGTGAACTTTTAATTTTTTTACCCAACACTTTTTTTTCTCTATCTACCTATTTTTCTTCATCTTTTTTTTATCTCTCAATATCGATAAGACATGTAACAGGTATTTTCTCAATTAGTTATTAAGACATTTGCTCAACCCTTCTCTACACAGTCAACAAATTTGAATTTTTCTTCTCATGAACTTACGAAGATTACCACCAACTCAATGGTGTCCCAGGGTTGAGGTTATGGGCTTGTATCTTAGAGGTTGGCAAATCGATAACGTACTTTATGGCGAAGAGGATGGGCATTTGATTTACAAAAACGGCGACGTACTCCAAGATAGATGTTCGTGAACTTTTAATTTTTTTACCCAACACTTTTTTTTCCATCTACCTGTTTTTTCTTCATCTTTTTTTTTATCTCTCAATATCGATAAGACATGTAACAGGTATTTTTTCAATTAGTTATTAAGACATTTGCTCAACCCTTCTCTACACAGTCAACAAATTTGAATTTTTCTTCTCATGAACTTACGAAGTTTACCACCAACTCAATGGTGTCCCAGGGTTGAGGTTACGGGCTTGTATCTTAGAGGTTGGCAAATCGATAACGTACTTTATGGCGAAGCTCTCGCTACAAGTCCCAGTAGCGACATTGAAGAAAAGCAATTTTGAGGTAGACATTTGTATAAAAGCTTTGCTTAACCAAGTGAATACCTTGGAGTTTGAAGCTGGGAAAAAGGGTATTTAAGTAGGTACAGAAAAAACTCAAATCGTTTGCGAGCCTCGTTCCCTCCCGAGTAGATGCTGAACGATGGAATCACGGGTTCGACTCCCGGGCAGTGTGACTTTATTTGCAACCCTAGATTAGAAGTGAGAAGAGATTGATGAGAACAAACAGATCCTATTTACTTTGATTCATTCTCAATCCGTACTTGCAAATGTGAAAAGGTTGAGAAATGCAAAATCTGGGTAAAGTTTTATGACGTTAATATTACTTGTGTATGAGATGGGTGTAAGGAAAACTCTTTAAAAGTACAACTAGAATGTTCAGAATGAGGGTATGTCTTCAGAGTATGAAATGAAGGCATTCTCTACTCTTTTGAAGGAGTCAGACTTTCTTTGTCCCTTTGGAAAATGTAATGGGGTCTCGTCCTGAAAGGTTCAATAGGATAGGAAAGCGCCATTATTCGTTAACCAATAATTTTGTTTGTGTTCTGATTTCCTTTGCAGTTAAAATTCTGGCCACCCTAGGAGAAGGCACTTTCGGAAAAGTCGTCAAAGCGAAGAATTTACGGGAGTAAGTATAAGAATAGAATATTATTCTTATAGAATTCTTATGAAAAGTATAAGAATAGAATTACCGCTCAGAAAATAGAATCGAATTATTGAGTTCAAAGTTTTCTATTGTTAACGGCATTGATCTGCGCTAAATATAAACTTGACTGACTTATCTCATCCCAATGTAAAGTCAATGTTAAAGGTTCACTCTACTCTACCGTATTACCGGTGGTAATTGATTATCGGGTCAAACTTGATAACGGAAATTAAAATACCACGTGGGTATCATATACGTATTTTCTTTTTACTCTGTCCGTATATTTAATGCGTCTTTTTTTTACTAATGCACAATCCGCCAATTATAATTTGGTTTCCTATCACCCAGGGACAAAAAAAAAGGAATTAGACCCCCAAGAAGGTCGGGGAAAAAACGAAACCAAAATTGCATTTCTAAACGGTCTGGCAGATATTTCTTTAGGTCCAGACCACATTTGAAGATATATATAATATATATACTCAGTTAGGTTAATCAGCCTAGTTTTACTCTGTCCGTATATTTTCTGCGTCTTTTTTCTTTACTAATGCACAATCCGCCAATTATAATCTGGTTTCCTATCACCCAGGGGCAAAAAAAAAGGAATTAGACCCTCAAGAAGGTCGGGACTCGGGAAAAAAATGAAACCAAATTTGCATTTCTAAACGGTCTGGCAGATATTTCTTTAGGTCCGAACCACATTTGAAGATAATATATATACTCAGTTAGGTTAATCAGCCCATTTATTTAAAGTCAATATTTAAGGGTATTTGAGTGAAATTTCGAGTGTATGGCCGCCATACACGCCCTACATGGACGCTACGTCACTGCGTGCTGCTGGCTTTTCCCGGCTCTACTCAGACTGGTTGAGGTCAATGAGAGGTACATTACACTCTCAAATGAATTTATTTATTTAGAAGTTTACACTTATTTGTTAATTCGATATAAATCTCTCAATGTCTTAACCGGGACTGTTCCACGATAAAGAGCTTGACTAGGATTATTGGTACCAAGGCAACTAAGGGATTTACCCAGAATCACGTAACATGGATTTTTCCTCTCCATGGCTAAGTAATGTTTATTTATAGTGCTCGAATTGCATTAACGAGTCATTTCAAATCACCAGTAATGAAATTAATTTGTCAATTATTGTGATCAAATCAATTACCCATGTGTGTGTTTTTTAATGGGTAAAATAGGAGATAACCTTCCTAGATGGTGTATAAATCAAGGCGCGTTCACTCGCCTAGTAATCAGGAGGGCCTGGGTTCAATTCCAGCCAGGAAATGGAGCTGAACCTTCAGGTGGTGTTAAAGAACTCTTTAGTTCTAACTGATCGGAATGAACAAGCAACTGAATGGGAATTAATGTGCCTTGAAGTAATACTTCGTTCTCCGAACGGATGGCTTTCCCCTCTCTTCGATTTCGGGACGATAAAACCTCAGTAGTCACAGTTCTCTCTATCAAACCTTTGTTTTTACTATACTAGTAATGACAAAGTATTGCAATCGGTCCATTTTTTTATTATTATTTTATTTTTATTGTGGATTGGAAATTATATCTCTTTTTCTATCTTTTCCGACATTGAAGAAAAGCAATTTTGAGGTAGACATTTGTATAAAAGCTTTGCTTAACCAAGTGAATACCTTGGAGTTTGAAGCTGGGAAGAAGGGTATTTAAGTAGATACAGAAAAAACTCAAATCGTTTGCCAGCCTCCTTCCCTCTCGAGTAGATGCTGAACGATGGAATCACGGGTTCGACTCCCGGCCAGTTGCAACTCTAGATTAGAAGTGAGAAGAGATTGATGAGAACAAACAGATCCTATTTACTTTGATTCATTCTCAATCCGTACTTGCAAATATGCAAAAAATGGTTGAGAATTCAAAATCTGGGTAAAGTTTCATGACGCTAATATTACTTCTGTGTATGAGATGGGTGTAAGGAAAACTCTTTAGAAGTACAACTAGAATGTTCAGAATGAGGGTATGTCTTCAAAGGGTATGAAATAATGAAGGTATTCTCTACTCTTTTGAAGGAGTCAGAATTCCCCTGTCTCTTTGGAAAATGTAATGGGGTCTCGTCCTGAAAGGTTCAATAGGATAGGAAAGCGCCATTATTCGTTAACCAATAATATTGTTTGTGTTCTGATTTCCTTTGCAGTTAAAATTCTGGCCACCTTAGGAGAAGGCACTTTCGGAAAAGTCGTCAAAGCGAAGAATTTACGAGAGTAAGTATAAGAATAGAATATTATTCTTATAGAATTCTTATGAAAAGTATAAGAATAGAGTTACCGCTCAGAAAATAGAATCGAATTATTGAGTTCAAAGTTTTCTATTCTTAACGGCATTGATCAGCGCTAAATATAAACTTGACTGACTTATCTCATCCCAATGTAAAGTCAATGTTAAAGGTTCACTCTACTCTACCGTATTACCGGTGGTAATTGATTATCGGGTCAAACTTGATAACGGAAATTAAAATACCACGTGGGTATCATATACGTATTTTCTTTTTACTCTGTCCGTATATTTAATGCGTCTTTTTTTTACTAATGCACAATCCGCCAATTATAATTTGGTTTCCTATCACCCAGGGACAAAAAAAAAGGAATTAGACCCCCAAGAAGGTCGGGGAAAAAACGAAACCAAAATTGCATTTCTAAACGGTCTGGCAGATATTTCTTTAGGTCCGAACCACATTTGAAGATAATATATATACTCAGTTAGGTTAATCAGCCCATCTGGCCTATCAGAGTGCAGAATTTTTGATCGAAGTTGAAAATGGTGCATTCTGATTAGTTGATTCATTGATTATCTCGAATTGTGGTCCCTGGCCTTGATATCACCCATGCTCTCCTCTCTTCCCAAACTAGCATTTGTCTGTGATGAACAATATTTAAAAATAACAAATTTCACACAACATGATTCACTTCTCCGAAGAGCCCTTGTTGTGACAACGGGGACATTAGTGTCCGTGTAGTTTATAAGCTGGAGGTATATGGAGTTTTGTACTCTACTTGAACGCCAACTCTCGATTGAGTTTTAACTCTTCGAATTTCTAACTACCTGCCAAAACGGGTTGAGCTGAGTGCGTAACAGAATTCAGCACCCTTGTCATGTTAAATGGCGCATGTAATAACAAATGCGTTATGCTTTTAACTTGATACGTACGTTAGTAGACTATTAGACGCACGTGAAATTTCACAAGACATAAGTACATACGTCATACCTTTACTTAATTGTCCGATTTTAAAGTCCAGATTTCAAGAAACATGTGTAAAACTAGGATTACAATGAGGTCATTTTATGAAGTTTGTGAACAAAATCATGTCCTGAAACGATTGTCTGAAAATATGTTACCAATCTAATTAATCATACCTAATGGTATAAAATCAACAAAAACTCATACAGCTTGACATAATGATTACATAAATAGACCCGTATACATTCCAGCTATATTCTCAGAGCGTACTCGCTGTGTCAAGGTCGTATCGCCCGTTCGAATCTTGTACTTGTAACAAATTAGCTTATGGTTGATTCTGAACGATAAGTCTTGTTTTGATTCCTTAAATGGTCAAAATAAAAAATCACGCTAGAGCTCGACTACTGTTAGACGTACAAAGTGACTTGTTTGATGACTGATTTGGATCTGGTTTGCGACCAGTGATCTCTAGATCCATTGTTTCTTACAAATACTCTGCAAAATTACGGAATAGGAATATTTGGATGTTGATTCAGAATCAATTTTTACTCTACTGTCCCCTCAATACCCACACTGATTTATCTTGTGACTTGGACGGTCACGCATCCACACATCAATCATGCCCAATGTTGGTAATGGTAAACTTAATTATTCCATGACACTGAAGGCAATTTATTTGTGTGCATTTCTCTGCTTCTGCTGGGATTTGAATATACGACTCCAGCTTACCAGGCCAACACATTAAACCTCACTGCCAAGGCAGATAAAACACTTTTCGCGTATCGCATTTATTCCTATCTCTTAGGTTCTGCTAAATGGCCATAGTATATGAAATATCAACACTCCGCGCATAACATTAGATATACAGACTGCTAGCTATGTAGTCTATGTACCCGTAGTATGTACGGATAGGTATCTAAGGGAATAATTAGACATCATGTGCTCCTTGAATTGCGTGGCCTCAAACCATGTTTGCACTAATGTGGTATATGAGGTGTAAATATTGAGCTTACAGGTCTAGAGTTTATGTTTCACTCGGGCCTGGAATTGTCGAAGTGTTCGAGTTTCTGTCGCCAGCCGCTGCGCTGGACGCACTCATCAGTAAGGGCGAAGGGTTTTGTTTTCTTCGTACTCTTTTGTATTACATTACATTGAAACGGGTTAACGAAATTACTTGTGCGGAGTCCAGATGAAGGACTATTGTAGCCAAATTCTCGGTAGTTCTCTAGTAACTCAGAACCAAGGTGGGGGGTTTACGACGATCACCCTGTAGGTATATGTTTTATATTTACATTATAGGTTGGTACATTTTACAACACTATGACCACACTGTATAACTGTAAACCCAGTGATCTCTAGATCCATTGTTTCTTACAAATACTCTGCAAAATTACGGAATAGGAATATTTGGATGTTGATTCAGAATCAATTTTGACTCAACTGTCCCCTCAATACCCACACTGATTTAGCTTGTGACTTGGACGGTCACGCATCCACACTTTAATCATGCCCAACGTTGGTAATGGTAAACTTGATTATTCCATGGCACTGAAGGCAATTTATCTTGAACCTCGGCATTTTGTGTGCATTTCTCTGCCTCTGCTGGGATTTGAATATACGATCTCCAGCTTACCAGGCGAACACATTTAAACCTCACTGCCAAGGCAGATAAAACACTTTTCGCGTATCGCATTTGTTCCTATCTCTTAGGTTCTGCTCAATGGCCATAGTATATAAAATATCAACACTCCGCGCATAGCATTAGATATACAGACTGCTAGCTATGTACCCGTAGTATGTGCGGATAGGTATCTGGGGAATAATTAGACATCATGTGCTCCTTGAATTGCGTGGCCTCAAACCATGTTGTGCACTAATGTGGTATATGAGGTGTAAATATTGAGCTTACAGGTCTAGAGTTTATGTTTCACTCAGGCCTGGAATTGTCGGAGTGTTCGAGTTTCTGTCGCCAGCCGCTGCGCTGGACGCACTCATTAGTAAGGGCGAAGGGTTTTGTTTTCTTCGTACTCTTTTGTATTACATTACATTGAAATGGGTGGCTTTTGAAATGGGTTAACGAAATTCCTTGTGCGGAGTCCAGTATGAAGCACCCAAATTCTCGGTAGTTCTCCAGTAACTCATAACCAAGGTGGGGGGTTTACGACGATCACCCTGTGTAGGTATATGCTTTATATTTACTTTATAGGTTGGTACATTTTACAACACTATGACT
Source organism: Diaphorina citri (assembly GCF_000475195.1). NCBI lineage: Eukaryota > Metazoa > Arthropoda > Insecta > Hemiptera > Psyllidae > Diaphorina > Diaphorina citri. The sequence continues at coordinate 368,204 of NW_007377813.1, read as the reverse complement.
ACACTGTATAACTGTAAAGATTTTATAGGTTGGTACAACATTATGGGTTTGATGAAAAGACTTGCTGTCCTCACTAGATTTATGCCATGGGAAAGAAAAGAGCTATTCTTATAAAGATAAATGAACCAAGTATGTCCTAGGTCTAGATCTTAAAAGTAATGTTTGTCTTTATGAAGAAAAGGGAATTTTAAGATTTTTAAGTGTATCAAGCACAAAGAGCGTCACAAATGTTGTTCCCCTATTAGTACCTACAGTCCTACACCTCTGTAAATTTTATGATCTGAACTTTGTTTGTCTTTATCATTAATACTGATCTGTATTTGTTTCTGGTTTTCAGTGACTCCGTGGTAGCTCTCAAGATCATCAAAAATGTTGAGAAGTATCGAGAGGCTGCCAGATTAGAAATCAATGCCCTGCAAAAAATCGGCGAGAAAGATCCCAATGGTAGACAGTAAGTAACCTTTATGCTTCCTAGCAGCCCAGGTCTGGAGCCTTGTGGTTTAAAGATTGGGACGATCAATGCAACCGTACCAAAACTCGGGACTCAGGCATCGACAAAAATTAAAAAACCCGGATGGGACCCAATGAGTTTAGGTCCCTCATTCTCAACCCGGAGGTGCTGGGTTTGAATCCCCTCTGGGGCAGAAATTTTCTAACAAAATAATCAAATAAAAGGGGCTGAAGAATAATAGAATACCCACGCAATGAGTCAATCCAAATCTTACTCTGATCTGTGGTATTAAAATAATAACTTTCTTGCCCTTGTTTGTTTCAGCCTTTGTGTGAAAATGTTGGACTGGTTTGATTACCATGGTCACATGTGTATAGCTTTCGAAATTCTAGGCCTAAGTGTGTTCGATTTTCTGGTAAGTTACTCATGAAAGAAAAAGTCCACCCTACTTAGACTCTTGTTTGGGAATGTTACCACACTAATTTACTCCGTCCGAAGACCGAAAAGCCCGGCGGAAAAAGAGGGCCTAGTTTGTCCCTGAAGCTGTTAGCTGTTGGACTGGTTTGATTACCATGGTCACATGTGTATAGCTTTCGAAATTCTAGGCCTAAGTGTGTTCGATTTTCTGGTAAGTTACTCGTGAAAGAAAAAGTCCACCCTACTTAGACTCTTGTTTGGGAAAGTTACCACACTAATCCTATTACTCCGTCCGAAGACCGAAAAGCCCGACGGAAAAAGAGGGCCTAGTTTGTCCCTGAAACTGTTAGCTACCTTTTTGCTGATAGCGATCTGTAAGGTTTCGAGATTTCATCTACTATGTATCTACATTTGAAAAAAACTTTGTAATTTTGAAAAAAAGTTTTCAATATGTATGTTGGTATCAAATGCTGGGAATGGAGTATCAGGTCATTTTCCTAGATACCTTATGTTGATGTGTGCATAACAAAGGACCTTTCAAAAAACTGAATGTAAAAGCACCTGAGCTGTCTAGGTCGTGACTCCTGAAAGACAAACTAACGAATTGATTTGATTTCTCCTTACAGAAAGAGAACAACTACCTCCCCTACTCTCTGGACCAGGTCCGACACATGTCCTATCAGCTGATCTATGCAGTGAAATTCCTACACGATCACAAGCTGACACATACAGATCTCAAGCCAGAGAATATCCTCTTCGTAGACTCCTCCTATGATGTAAGTATTACACCTTGCCTTAGCTAGCGATGCTAGCCCGTTGAACACACCAGTTTCGGACGGATCACCGAAGTTAAGCAACGTTGGGCGTTCTTGGTATCCAGATGGGTACCCATCACCCATCTGGGCAATTGCGTGCTGAGATTTCAAGTTTCACGATTGTTAATAGTTCTGTTTGAATTCTACCAGGTTGCGCTACCAGTATCATTTTTTTGATTTTACTTCTCGAAGCTTCACGTTCATAGTTCATACATGAATTACATGATACATACATAGCTAAATACTCTCTAGACGCGTTCTGTAACACTACCTTTTTGCTGATAGCGATCTGTAAGGTTTCGAGACTTCATCTACTATGTATCTACATTTGAGTGATTTTGAAAAAAGTTTTCAATATGTATGTTGGTATCAAATGCTGCGAATGGAGTATTAGGTCATTTTCCTAGATACCTTATGTTGATGTGTGCATAACAAAGGACCTTTCGAAAAACTGGATGTAAAACCGGCTGAGCTGTCTAGGTCGTGACTCCTGAAAGACAAACTAACCAGTGTATCATCATATATCCTCTAAACTCTAACGAATTGATTTGATTTCTCCTTACAGAAAGAGAACAACTACCTCCCCTACTCTCTGGACCAGGTCCGACACATGTCCTATCAGCTGATCTATGCAGTGAAATTCCTACACGATCACAAGCTGACACATACAGATCTCAAGCCAGAGAATATCCTCTTCGTAGACTCCTCCTATGATGTAAGTATTACACCTTGCCTTAGCCAGCGGTGCTAGCCCGTTGAACACACCAGTTTCGGACGGATCACCGAAGTTAAGCAACGTTGGGCGTTCTTCGTATGCAGATGGGTACCCATTTAGGCAATTGCGTGCTGCTGGCTTTTTCCGGCTCCACTCAGACTGGTTGAGGTCAATGAGAGGGTACATTACACTCTCAAATGAATTTATTTATTTAGAAGTTTCCACTTATTTGTTAATTCGATATAAATCTCTCAATGTCTTAACCGGGACTGTTCCACGATAAAGAGCTTGACTGGGATTATTGGTACCAAGGCAACTAAGGGATTTACCCAGAATCACGTAACATGGATTTTTCCTCTCCATGGCTAATGTTTATTTATACCTAGTGCTCGAATTGCATTAACGAGTCGTTTCAAATCACCAGTAATGAAATTAATTTGTCAATAATAATTATTATTGTGATCAAATCAATTACCCATGTGTGTGTTTTTTAATGGTTAAAATAGGAGATAACCCTACTAGCTGGTGTATAAATCAAGGCGCGGGCACTCGCCTAGTAATCAGGAGGGCCTGGGTTCAATTCCAGCCGAGAAATGGAGCTGAACCTTCACGTGGCGTTAAAGGACTCATTAGATCTAATTGATCGGAATGAACAAGCAACTGAATGGGAATTAAAGTGCCTTGAAGTAATACTTCGTTCTCGGAACGGCTGGCTTTCCCCTCTCTTCGATTTCGGGACGATAAAACCTCAGTAGTTACAGTTTTCTCTATCAAACCTTTTTTTTACTATACTAGTAACGAGAAAGTATTGCAATACCGGTCCATTTTTTATTATTATTTTATTTTTATTGTGGATTGACAGGTGGACTACAACAATAAGAAGAAGAGAGAGGTGCGACGTGTAAGGCGGTGTGATATTCGTCTGATAGACTTTGGTTCCGCCACATTTGATGACGAACACCATAGCACAATCGTATCCACCCGACACTACAGAGCACCCGAAGTTATATTAGGTGAGTACTCGTACTCGAATAGCCCAACTTGAGGCATAGGTGTAGGGGCAAACAGCCCTAAAAAATGTGTTAAACTTTTACGAATCTACTCCCTTCGCCAGTCTAGTTGGCTTGGAGAGTAGAGCGCCTGCCTTGTAAGCGCTAGGTCGCGTTTTCGATTCCCGCCCGGGGCGAAATTTGTACTAAACAGATAAGGTTTGTTCTCGGAACTGCTGGCTTTCTCCTATCCTGCCCTCTCTTCAATTTCGAGACGATAAGACCTCAGTAGTTTGAGTTCACTCCAACAAACCCCTTAAAAATAAATTAAACAGATAAGGTTTGTTCTCGGAACTGCTGGCTTTCTCCTATCCTGCCCTCTCTTCAATTTCGAGACGATAAGACCTCAGTAGTTTAAGTTCACTCCATCAAACCCCTTGAAAATAAAGTTCCATTTTGACATTATGTTCTATGCGGTATTAAAGTTCAATATTGACCTGATGGATGTTCTATGCGGTATTTCTTTGTGCATGGAGCTAGTCAGTTGTCCGCCCCAAATTTCATTATACAGGGTTCATACGCGACCTTGAAAACCTATGGGAAAGTCAAGATTTTCTTCGTTTTAGTCTCAATATTTTTTTTAATTTTTATAGTTTTTTCTGAGATAATAAAAAAAAATCATGAGAATCACCAATTTCATTCTACAGGGTTCATACGCGACCTTGAAAACCTGTGGGAAAGTCATGGAAAAGTCAAAAATTGTGAAAATTTTAAAGAAAACCTGTAAAAGTCATGGAATTTTCCACTCGGTCAAAAATTAAAAATATTCAAATTAATTATCAAGTATTTCCTGAATTATGTACTCCTTGGTAACCTTGACTTCTTATAAGCTTCACCGTTCTTTTATGGCTGCCCGCCCCCACACTTTAGCCCCAGAGTGGGCTTATGTGTATGAAAAATTATTAAATACTCTGGTGGGAACTCTTTTTTTTTTAACATGTTGAGTTATTTGGAGTTTGGAGATATCACAGAAAGGGAGAGGGGTCAGGAAGAGAGAACCTTCCAACCTGAAAGCAGAAGAGAGAATGAGCTCTGACAAAAATCTAGGTCTAAAGAAACCTCCCCTTGACCCCCTACTACCAAAAATGAAAGTAAGGGATCAGGGGAAATGTCGGGGGTCGAGAGGAGGTTTCTCCTACATTTGGACCATGTATTTGGAGATTCCTCTGTGGCTATTTAGATATGTTTCCTTTTAAGTTATTCAGAGTTAGTTTTAGTACCCGCAAATTATTCGCGGTTTGTTCGCGTTATCTCGCTATGTACGAGAAAACTGCAAACCTCTACACGTAAGTTGTGCACCAACCTTATTTCTACTTGGCTACTTGGGTTTTCTTCTAAGAACTTGGTTATTCCATCATATGGAGTGGATATTTAGTTGTAACCAAAACCAAATTTCAGCCCAAAGCACTCACCCTAGCTAGGGCTGATTGAGAGGCTGACGGAAAACGCCGACCCTGTCTGAACAGAGAAAAAAGCGAGGAAGAAGAAGTGGATACATATTTAGTTACTTCCATTTGAAATAACCTTGTAAATTGAATCAGTTACTGTCCCTTCATTTCAAAATTTAAATGGAAATTCTTAAGTTACAGAGTCCTCCCTTATTATTTCTATTCTCTCCTTTGTCCTCAGAGATACATGGCATCAGATGATGAAGAACATCGACAGTTGTTCGACCTGATATCCAAAATGTTAGAGTACGAACCATCTGAACGTATCTCCCTATCCGAAGCCCTACGCCATCCGTTCTTCGATAAGTTGCCCTCCTCGGTACGCGTGCATGCACAGTCCAACGAACCCCCCCTACCGCGCTCCCACTCCCTGTCCAGATGAGGGGGGGAGGGGGGGTACTCGGTCACCCAACCTCCTGGACTCTGTACAAGTGGGGGCAGCTTCGTGAACCCTGGGGCTCCCCCGCCCGCGACCCCTGGGGTGCACCCCCACCCTCATCCCTACTATCAATATTATTATTACTATTGAGGTGCGCTGTAACGCCGACCCTATTTAAGTGGGGAAAGGCTAGGGAGAAGAAGAAGATTGAGGTGCTCTGATTAATACCGCGGTGACTTTACTGTCCTCAGGGGGTCGGTCACCCAACCTCCTGGACTCTGTACAAGTGGGGGCAGCTTCGTGAACCCTGGGGCTCCCCCGCCCGCGCCCCCTGGGGTGCACCCCCACCCTCATCCGTACTATCAATATTATTATTACTATTGAGGTGCGCTGTAACGCCGACCCTATTTAAGTGGGAAAAGGCTAGGGAGAAGAAGAAGAAGAAGATTGAGGTGCTCTGATTAATACCGCGGTGACTTTACTGTCCTCAGGGGGGACAAGTGGGGGCAGCTTCGTGAACCCTGGGGCTCCCCCGCCCGCGCCCCCTGGGGTGCAGCCCCACCCTCATCCGTACTATCAATATTATTATTACTATTGAGGTGCGCTGTAACGCTGTAACCGACCCTATTTAAGTGGGAAAAGGCTAGGGAGAAGAAGAAGAAGATTGAGGTGCTCTGATTAATACCGCGATGACTTTACTGTCCTCAAGGGGGTTTTTGTTTGGATGAGTCGTCTGATATGCGAATAATTGTGACCCAAACTGAATCGTGTTTTGTTTTGAACATTTTTGAATAATTCAGAACCCAAGCTGACCGAATTTTGTCTTCGGTCAGTAGCTTGGTCATGCGACGTGTAAGGCGGTGTGATATTCGTCTGATAGACTTTGGTTCCGCCACATTTGATGACGAACACCATAGCACAATCGTATCCACCCGACACTACAGAGCACCCGAAGTTATATTAGGTGAGTAATCGTACACAGAAAGCTTACTTTGAGGCTTAGGTGTAGGGGCAAACAGCCCTAAAAAATGGGCTTGGTCATGAGAAACTAGCGGCATTTGTTAGTCATGTTAAACTGTTCAAACCAAAGCTGACCCGGTGAATAATTCAGACAAAAACTACTCTGGTGTCAAAGTGGCTTGATCATTGTCCTCATATCAAAGTGGTTCCATCAAGGTCGTTCAGTAGGAACTCTTTGTTACTTCTGATAGTTTATCGGGGCATCCATAGATTTAATACTGTTGACAGTATTGAGGTATCTCTCATCAAGAGAAACTGTAAAGTAGGAATTAGTAAACTATAACTTAAGTTGAGAACCTTTTTAAGCGGGGATTTACCAATTCGGGTTATATCAGGAGATTAAATAAGGATTACGCTATATCTAGTGGTCAATCTAGGATTGTACTCAATCTCAAGATAGCGGGCCTAGTTAGCTTGGAGGGTAACGCGTTTGCCTTGTAAGCGTTAGGTCGCGGGTTCGATTCCCGCCGGGGACGGATTTCATCGTTCTCGGACCGACTGGCTTTCTTCTATCCTGTATTCCTTTTCTCGGGACGATAAGACTTTAGCAGGTCCCTCTATCAAACCTCTTTGAAAAGAAAGAGAAATAATCTGACTTGGCAAGCCCCAGCCTTAATTGGTATCTCATTGATTGACATGAAGCGGTTCAAATGTAGACCGTTTCCAACAAGGAGCGTCATGTCACGCTGTATTGATAAAGGTTATTTGGTCAACCTTTTTCACAAAGGGTTATCATTTGGTCAACCTTTTTCACCTTCCTTTCATCGGGGGGCATCCATAGATTTAATACTGTTGACAGTATTGAGGTATCTCTCATCAAGAGAAACTGTAAAGTAGGAATTAGTAAACTATAACTCTTGTGAGAACCTTATTAAGCGGGGATTTACCAATTCGGGTTATCTCAGGAGATTAAATAAGGATTACGCTATATCTAGTGGTCGATCCAGGATTGTACTCAATCTCAAGATAGCCAGCCTAGTTAGCTTGGGGGGTGACGCGTTTTCCCAGTGAATAATTCAGACAAAAACTCCTCTGGTGTCAAAGTGGCTTGATCATTGTCCTCATATCAAAGTGGTTCCATCAAGGTCGTTTAGTAGGAACTCTTTGTTACTTCTGATAGTTTATCGGGGCATCCATAGATTTAATACTGTTGACAGTATTGCGGTATCTCTCATCAAGAGAAACTGTAAAGTAGGAATTAGTAAACTATAACTCTTGTGAGAACCTTATTACTTAAGCGGGGATTTACCAATTCGGGTTATCTCAGGAGATTAAATAAGGATTACGCTATATCTAGCGGTCGATCCAGGATTGTACTCAATCTCAAGATAGCCAGCCTAGTTAGCTTGGAGGGTGATGCGTTTTCCTTGTAAGCGTTAGGTCGCGGGTTCGATTCCCGCCGGGAACGGATTTCATCGTTCTCGGACCGACTGGCTTCCTCCTATCCTGTATTCCTTTTCCCGGGACGATAAGACTAGCAGGTCCCTCTATCAAACCTCTTTGAAAAGAAAGAGAAATAATCTGACTTGGCAAGCCCCAGCCTTAATTGGTATCTCATTGATTGACGTGAAGCGGTTCAAATGTAGACCGTTTCCAACAAGGAGCGTCATGTCACGCTGTATTGATAAAGGTTATTTGGTCAACCTTTTTCACAAAGGGTTATTATTTGGTCAACCATTTCCACCTTCCTTTCATCGCTCCAATCTCAGTTCGTAGTATGGTTGGTATCAAATGCTGGGAATTGACTGTCAGTTCGTAGTATATTTACGAACAACTTTAACTGTTTTTGCGCGAATATGAGAAAGGAAACTGCCAATTTGGTCCTAGGGTGTGGGAACGAAATGGCATTTTCATTTCGCTAAAAGCATGTTTCTAACAAGTCTGGGATTTTCGAATTACGATCTGCTCAGCTAGTTGCCTAATATCAGTTAGAATTAGTATTTTTGCCAATTTGGTCCTAGGGTGTGGGAACGAAATGGCATTTTCATTTCGCTAAAAGCATGTTTCTAACAAGTCTGAGATTTTCGAATTACCATCTGCTCAGATATTTGCCTAATATCTGTTAGAATTAGTATTTTCTCTTCCATCACAAAAATAGCTTTCCTTCACATTGTTACTTTAGGCTAAGTAGGAAATTTGACCCCTCCCTTTCTTTTGTTAAGACAATACAGTCGAATTCATAGTTGTAGGAAAATGTTCAAGTGTAAGGGAAAATTGATTAACGGTCGAGTCTACAAATTGAGTTTAACACTTTTGGTGCCACGTCAGTTGTTTTTAACTGACATGGCAATACCGAAAAAAAAATGACTTAATGAGAGATTTAACTAATGGGCGAATTTTTAATGATCCAAACAGGAGTTTTTGAGAGTGTTAAACTCGGATTATTTAACTCTCAGGTTAACCAATCTGTGATTGATTGAAAAAAAAATCAAAAATTATAGCCAATCAGATTACTTTATCCGAGATTAAAATTTAAACGGAGGATTCACTTTGTGGACCCGGTCATAAGTGTACACTTGAACAATTGACAATTGAGGGGTTTGACTCAAAAATGACTTAAAACCCATATACATCTTATAGCTTACAAGTCGTTTGCCAATCAGATTACTTTATCCGAGATTAAAATTTAAACGGAGGATTCACTTTGTGGACCCGGTCATAAGTGTACACTTGAACAATTGAGGGGTTTGACTCAAAAATGACTTAAAACCCATATACATCTTATAGCTTACAAGTCGTATCACGTCAAATCTCTCATTTGTTTTTCTCGACATTGAGTTCGACTCTCTATTTTTCTTGTTAGCGACACGGTCCTACTAAATATCGAAGTAACTTTCATCGATTCAGACCTAAGTGTTCGTGAGGCTGTAGACTTTATTTATTTCTGCGTAAAGCTTGTATTTTCGTCTCTCTTTTCGTTTATGGTTACCTACAAAGTATACCTATCAAAAGTCTCAAGTTATGCTTACCTACAAGGTATCGAATGATATGTGACGGACCGTGTCATTTATTGCTTTGACTTTTGATTTCTTTAGGATTTTCAATTTAAAAAATAATTTCTATCTCGTGTTGTAATTTATTATGTATTATTTCATTATTATAATTGTATTCTGATATTCCACCTTGTATAAAACAAATATGCTTTTTCATTGATATAAGTGTGTTCATTCTTAAGGTGTGTCCAAACATAGTCGATCTACGTCGACTGAAACCGTATTCTGTGCCCCGACGACATAGATTCTCCTCTTCGATCGACGGCATGTACTATGTGTGAACACAGCTTTATTTAGGTACCACTAAAAGAATATATCCAAACACACAAAGTGCTAAGATATCCTCCAACAAATACCTTGTGATCATTAATTCATTTGTATTATATGCAGAATTATATTGAATAATTCCATAGAACACTTTTCTTAAGCTCATTTTTTGCTTGTTGTATCACAATGTAGGCTCTTAGTTAAAGAAACTTTCTCACAAGCTCTTCGCTCAGGTTATGGTTACCTACAAAGTATACCTATCAAAAGTCTCAAGTTATGCTTACCTACAAGGTATCGAATGATATGTGAAGGACCGTGTCATTTATTTTGCTTTGACTTTTGATTTCTTTAGGATTTTCAATTTAAAAAATAATTTCTATCTCGTGTTGTAATTTATTATGTATTATTTCATTATAATAATTGTATTCTGATATTCCACCTTGTATAAAACAAACATGCTTTTTCATTGATATAAGTTGGTTCATTCTTAAGGTGTGTCCAAAGATAGTCGATCTACGTCAACTGAACCCTATCTGTGCCCCGACGACATAGATTCTCCTCTTTGATCGACGGCATGTACTATGTGTGGACACAGCTTTATTTAGGTACCACCAAAAGAATTCTAAATATCCAAACACACAAAGTGCTTTTATTCAGGTAACATTTATGGAGACATTTTCTAACTCATGTAATACGAATAGTTAGCGCCGTCGTAGTTGAGATAGTATATGGAATGTACCATGAAGTTAAGCGACGTTCATTTGCGCGATCGCGTGCTGCTGTCTCTTCCCAGCTCCACTATGGTTAAATGAGATTAATGTGAGAAGGCGGATAGCGAACAAGTCCTTTTAAAATGACGTTTATTTGATTAAAATATTTTTAAGCTGACTAGAAAACTAGGAATATAAATAGTGAAGCTTTCTTAAATAATAATAAGCTTTGAAAACATTGAGCTAAAGCCTATAGTATTTATAACAAATATATATAAGGCGATTCTCTTTATCACAGCCTAGATGAAAGCATAATCTATAAACCTACACCGAAATTATTGCGCCTCGTATCATCCAAGCCTATCCAAGAACGGAAAAGTTTGCTTAGAAAACTTCCGTCTTGGACGGGATTTGAACCCAGTACCGGTTGAGAGTCAGTACGCTTGACCAGAGGTGGGGCAACACAAGTATTATCAGTAATATTGAGTGTTTCGGTGGCATCAGCAGTTCGCGGTTCGTTCGCGGTATTCGCGGTTCGTTCGCGGTATTCGCGGTTCGTTCGCGGTATTCGCGGTTCGTTCGCGGTATTCGCGGTTTGTTCGCGGTATCTGCGGTTTGTTCGCGGTATCCGCGGTTCGTTCGCGGTTTATTCACGGTATCCACGGTTTATTCGCGGTATCCGCGGTTTGTTCGCTGTATCCGCGGTTTGTTTGTGGTATCTGCGGTTTGTTCGCGGTATCCGCGGTTTGTTCGCGGTTTATTTGCGGTATCTGCGGTTTGTTCGCGTTATCCACGGTTTGTTCGCGGTATCCGCGGTTTGTTCGCTGTATCCACGGTTTGTCCGTGGTATCCGCGGTTTGTTCGCGTTATACGCGGTTTGTTCAAGATTTATTCGCGTTATACGCGGTTTGTTCGCGGTATCAGCAGTTTGTTCGCGGATACCGCTGTTCTATCGAAGGAGTATCGACTCTGCCGGTAATTGAACCCGTGACCCTCCGGTCATAGAAGGACGTACTAGGTCTTTTGTTTATTTCCACTTCCTCCCGATGTATAATTGTATGATTTATCCAGTGAGCTCGTAGCTGGTACAAACTACACCTTCCAGCTTCTACTAATTTCCACCAATTTTTCCTTCCACAGAGCTAGGCTGGGCTCAACCCTGTGATGTGTGGTCAATAGGCTGTATCATATTCGAGCTGTACCTGGGAATCACGCTGTTTCAAACCCATGACAATAGAGAGCACCTCGCTATGATGGAAAGAATACTGGGCACGATTCCTTACAGGTAAAGAATACTCGGCACTATTCCTTACAGGTAAAGAATACTCAGCACTATTCCTTACAGGTAAAGAATATTCGGCACTATTCCTTACAGGTAAAGAATACTGGGCACTATTCCTTACAGGTAAAGAATACTCAGCACTATTCCTTACAGGTAAAGAATATTCGGCACTATTCCACTAGGAATATAAATAGTGAAGCTTTCTTAAATAATAATAAGCTTTGAAAACATTGAGCTAAAGCCTATAGTATTTATAACAAATATACATATATAAGGCGATTCTCTTTATCACAGCCTAGATGAAAGCATAATCTATAAACCTACACCGAAATTATTGCGCCTCGCATCATCCAAGCCTATCCAAGAACGGAAAAGTTTGCTTAGAAAACTTCCGTCTTGGACGGGATTTGAACTTAGTACCTCCGGGTTGAGAGTCAGTACGATTGACCAGAGGTGGGGCAACACAAGTATTATCAGTAATATTGAGTGTTTCGGTGGCATCAGCAGTTCAGCAGCAAAGACAAGGTATATTCTATTCTATTCTAAGCAGGGGCGGGCACACACTCCCCTTGTGCCATCCACAATATATCCTGGATGGACCCCACCTGCATGTAATACACAGCATACACCACTAGAACATGCATGATATTGTGAGAGTTGAGGATCTTGTCCAGGTATCCGCCCCGAATACACAGCATACACCACTAGAACATGCATGATATTGTGAGAGTTGAGGATCTTGTCCAGGTATCCGCCCCTGATCCATTTTTCCGGGATGAAGCTGGCTCCTATGATACCACCTACGGCCGAGATGACATCCTGAAACAAAGCAGCACTATTCCTTACAGTTAAAGAATACTGGGCACTATTCCTTACAGGTAAAGAATACTGGGCACTGATGAGGGGGGGAGGGGTGGTACTCGGTCACCCAACCTCCTGGACTCTGTACAAGTGGGGGCAGCTTCGTGAACCCTGGGGCTCCCCCGCCCGCGCCCCCTGGGGTGCAGCCCCACCCTCATCCGTACTATCAATATTATTATTACTATTGAGGTGCGCTGTAACGCTGTAACCGACCCTATTTAAGTGGGAAAAGGCTAGGGAGAAGAAGAAGAAGATTGAGGTGCTCTGATTAATACCGCGATGACTTTACTGTCCTCAAGGGGGTTTTTGTTTGGATGAGTCGTCTGATATGCGAATAATTGTGACCCAAACTGAATCGTGTTTTGTTTTGAACATTTTTGAATAATTCAGAACCCAAGCTGACCGAATTTTGTCTTCGGTCAGTAGCTTGGTCATGAGAAACTAGCGGCATTTGTTAGTCATGTTAAACTGTTCAAACCAAAGCTGACCCAGTGAATAGCGGCATTTGTTAGTCATGTTAAACTGTTCAAACCAAAGCTGACCCGGTGAATAATTCAGACAAAAACTCCTCTGGTGTCAAAGTGGCTTGATCATTGTCCTCATATCAAAGTGGTTCCATCAAGGTCGTTCAGTAGGAACTCTTTGTTACTTCTGATAGTTTATCGGGGCATCCATAGATTTAATACTGTTGACAGTATTGAGGTATCTCTCATCAAGAGAAACTGTAAAGTAGGAATTAGTAAACTATAACTTTTGTGAGAACCTTTTTAAGCGGGGATTTACCAATTCGGGTTATATCAGGAGATTAAATAAGGATTACGCTATATCTAGTGGTCAATCTAGGATTGTACTCAATCTCAAGATAGCGGGCCTAGTTAGCTTGGAGGGTAACGCGTTTGCCTTGTAAGCGTTAGGTCGCGGGTTCGATTCCCGCCGGGGACGGATTTCATCGTTCTCGGACCGACTGGCTTTCTTCTATCCTGTATTCCTTTTCTCGGGACGATAAGACTTTAGCAGGTCCCTCTATCAAACCTCTTTGAAAAGAAAGAGAAATAATCTGACTTGGCAAGCCCCAGCCTTAATTGGTATCTCATTGATTGACGTGAAGCGGTTCAAATGTAGACCGTTTCCAACAAGGAGCGTCATGTCACGCTGTATTGATAAAGGTTATTTGGTCAACCTTTTTCACAAAGGGTTATTTTATCATCGTTCTCGGACCGACTGGCTTCCTCCTATCCTGTATTCCTTTTCTCGGGACGATAAGACTTTAGCAGGTCCCTCTATCAAACCTCTTTGAAAAGAAAGAGAAATAATCTGACTTGGCAAGCCCCAGCCTTAATTGGTATCTCATTGATTGACGTGAAGCGGTTCAAATGTAGACCGTTTCCAACAAGGAGCGTCATGTCACGCTGTATTGATAAAGGTTATTTGGTCAACCTTTTTCACAAAGGGTTATTTTATCATCGTTCTCGGACCGACTGGCTTCCTCCTATCCTGTATTCCTTTTCTCGGGACGATAAGACTTCAGCAGGTCCCTCTATCAAACCTCTTTGAAAAGAAAGAGAAATAATCTGACTTGGCAAGCCCCAGCCCTAATTGGTATCTCATTGATTGACGTGAAGCGGTTCAAACGTAGACCGTTTCCAACAAGGAGTTAATTGGTATCTCACTGATTGACGTGAAGCGGTTCAAATGTAGACCGTTTCCAACAAGGAGCGTCATGTCACGCTGTATTGATAAAGGTTATTTGGTCAACCTTTTTATGTAGACCGTTTCCAACAAGGAGCGTCATGTCACGCTGTATTGATAAAGGTTATTTGGTCAACCTTTTTCACAAAGGGTTATTTTATTATTTGGTCAACCTTTTTCACCTTCATTTCATCGCTCCAATCTCAGTTCGTAGTATATTTACGAACAACTTTAACTGTTTTTGCGCGAATATGAGAAAGGAAACTGCCAATTTGGTCCTAGGGTGTGGGAACGAAATGGCATTTTCATTTCGCTGAAAGCTAAAAGCATGTTTCTAACAAGTCTGAGATTTTCGAATTACAATCTGCTCAGATAGTTGAATATCAGTTAGAATTAGTATTTTTTCTTCCATCACAAAAATAGCTTTCCTTCACATTGTTACTTTAGGCTAAGTAGGAAATTTGACCCCTCCCTTTCTTTTGTTAAGACAATACAGTCGAATTCATAGTTGTAGGAAAATGTTCAAGTGTAAGGGAAAATTGATTAACGGTCGAGTCTACAAATTGAGTTTAACGCTTTTGGTGCCACATCAGTTGTTTTTAACTGACATGGCATTACTGAAAAAATTACTTAATGAGAGATTTAACTAATGGGCGAATTTTTAATGATCAAAAAGGAGTTTTTAATGATCCAAACTGACATGGCAATACCGAAAAAAAATTGACTTAATGAGAGATTTAACTAACGGGCGAATTTTTAATGATCCAAAGAGGAGTTTTTAATGATCCAAACTGGAGTTTTGAAAAACTCCTCCTTTTTGATCACTAAAAACCCCCTCGTGGATCATTTTAAATTCCTCCTTGGATTATTAAAAACTCCTTTTTATATTATTAAAAATTCTCCCATTAGCGAAATCTCTCATTAAGTAATTTGTGAAATTCACCATGAGAGTGTTAAACTCGGATTATTTAACTCTCAGGTTAACCAATCTGTGATTGATTTAAAAAAGAAAAATCAAAAATTATAGCCAATCAGATTACTTTATCCGAGTTTAAAATTTAAACGGAGGTTTACCTCACTTCGTGGACCCGGTCATAAGTGTACATTTGAACAATTGAGGGGTTGTGACTCAAAAATGACTTAAAACCCTTTTTTACGTCAAATCTCTCATTTGTTTTCTCAACATTGAGTTCGACTCTCTATTTTTCTTGTTAGCGACACGGTCCTTCCTACTAAATATCGAAGTAACTTTCATCGATTCAGACCTAAGTGTTCGTGAGGCTGTAGACTTTATTTATTTCTGAGTAAAGCTTGTTTCCTTACAGGTAAAGAATACTGGGCACTATTCCTTACAGGTAAAGAATACTGGGCACTATTCCTTACAGGTAAAGAATACTGGACACAATTCCTTACAGGTAAAGAATACTGGGCACTATTCCTTACAGGTAAAGAATACTGGACACAATTCCTTACAGCTAAATATAGGTCTGTCGTACCATTTATACTTCCAAGGGATGATTCACATTGTTTCCAAAGGAATATTTCCTTCCCAGTTAGAGTTCGGCCGGAGAAAAAAACAGTAGCACGTAACTACCAAGATGGTGGTGACCCATCCGAATACCAACCAAGCCAATCATAGTGATAAATTGGATGCAAAGGAATTCCTTTAATAGCGCATAGGCCATTTTTCTAATGTTGAAATTCACTCTAAAATATGAGAGAGTGGGGGGAAAAAAAAAAAAAAAAAAAAAAAAAAAAAAAAAAACAGTAGCACGTAACTACCATCCGAATACCAACCAAGCCAACCATAGTGATCAATTGGATGCAAAGGAATTCCTTTAATAGCGCATAGGCCATTTTTCTAATGTTGAAATTAACTCTAGTTTTTCTGTTTGATTTCTCAGAATGGCAAGGAAAACAAAGACGAAATATTTCTATCATGGAAAGCTAGATTGGGATGAGAAGGGTACGGCTGGTCGCTATGTACGAGAAAACTGCAAACCTCTACACGTAAGTTGTGCACCAACCTTATTTCTACTTGGCTACTTGGGTTTTCTTCTAAGAACTTGGTTATTCCATCATATGGAGTGGATATTTAGTTGTAACCAAAACCAAATTTCAGCCCAAAGCACTCACCCTAGCTAGGGCTGATTGAGAGGCTGACGGAAAACGCCGACCCTGTCTGAACAGAGAAAAAAGCGAGGAAGAAGAAGTGGATACATATTTAGTTACTTCAATTTGAAATAATCTTGTGAATTGAATCAGTTACTGTCCCCGTTGGTTCATTCTTAAGGTGTGTCCAAAGATAGTCGATCTACGTCAACTGAACCCTATCTGTGCCCCGACGACATAGATTCTCCTCTTCGATCGACGGCATGTACTATGTGTGGACACAGCTTCTACCACCAAAGAATTCTAAATATCCAAACACACAAAGTGCTATATCAATCATAAAAAGCAACGTTCATTTGCGCGATCGCGTGCTGCTGTCTCTTCCCAGCTCCACTAAGGTTAAATGATGTGAGAAGGCGGATAGCGAACAAGTCCTTTTAAAATGACGTTTATTTGATTAAAATATTTTTAAGCTGACTAGAAAACTAGGAATATAAATAGTGAAGCTTTCTTAAATAATAATAAGCTTTGAAAACATTGAGCTAAAGCCTATAGTATTTATAACAAATATATATAAGGCGATTCTCTTTATCACAGCCTAGATGAAAGCATAATCTATAAACCTACACCGAAATTATTGCGCCTCGCATCATCCAAGCCTATCCAAGAACGGAAAAGTTTGCTTAGAAAACTTCCGTCTTGGACGGGATTTGAACTTAGTACCTCCGGGTTGAGAGTCAGTACGATTGACCAGAGGTGGGGCAACACAAGTATTATCAGTAATATTGAGTGTTTCGGTGGCATCAGCAGCAAAGACAAGGTATATTCTATTCTAAGCAGGAGCGGGCACACATTCCCCTTGTGCCATCCACAATATATCCTGGATGGACCCCACCTGCATGTAATACACAGCATACACCACTAGAACATGCATGATATTGTGAGAGTTGAGGATCTTGTCCAGGTATCCGCCCCTGATCCATTTTTCCGGAATGAAGCTGGCTCCTATGATACCACCTACGGCCGAGATGACATCCTGAAACAAAGCATATGTGGAAATAGGGTCAAAATGTATCTACGGAGGAGCCTTGGCGGATGTGGTTTTCTCCTAAAGGGGAAAAACCAAAAACCACCTGGCGAAGGGTTTTAACGTCACCCCATAAATGCTAAAGTATTTTGAATGACACGGGGTTTTTATCCGCCATTCGGCGACAAGCTACCCACCTCCTTACATTAATCTCACTCAACCTGAGACCCTGTTTCCACTCCTCGAGAGTTTCATCCAATTTTTTGTCGGATGTCCTGTGGGGAATGTAATTTAAATGAGAATCGTAGATTTTGGCGATTGCTTAGAATCTTAGATGGTCATCCTTTCGGATACCTTCAGATGGAACTGATATTTTGCCGCGGCGAAATGATTTTCCATATTTTAGACATGCAGTGTTGGAATTTTATCTTGGATAATCCGGCGGAGTTAAATTCTAAACTTACCTTCATTCCAATTTTCGGCTAAACCAAATAGGTTAAGCAACTTCCGATGTGCCTAATCGGGATGGGTGCTCGGAACAGGGAAAGAGTGTCTTCAAATTTTGTCCTTGAATTCGACTGAAAACAATTCGTCCCCAAGGCAAATACCTCTTTGAATTTGACATTGACTTAAAAGAATTCGTCCTCGAGGCAAATACCCCTTTGATATTCCTAACTACCTACCTAATTATGAATCTTCTTCATTTTCGGCTAAACCAAATAGGTTAAGCAACTTCCGATGTGCCTAATCGGGATGGGTGCTCGGAACAGGGAAAGAGTGTCTTCAAATTGTGTCTTTGAATTTGACTGAAAATAATTCGTCCCCTAGGCAAATACCTCTTTGATATCCCTTTGAATTTGACATTGACTGAAAAGAATTCGTCCTCGAGGCAAGGGGTATCCCTTTGATATCCCTACCTACCTAATTATGAATCTATTAGTTTTTCCTCAGTTTTCCTTGTTTACTTTTTCATGAAAATTAAAAACAACACGAAACCGTGTTACGGATCGATATTACTCTTCTTCTATTTGATAACTTGATCCAGGCTAGGTTAATTCCACTAGCAGTACTTCCTACTTCCTCTGAAATATTCAACCTGTCCTCACAAAGGGGATAGTTAAACCAAACACCGCCTAAACTAAAAGCAAATTTAGGACTTTGCCAGCCTAATTAGCTTGGTTGGTAGTGCGTCTGCCTTGTAAGCGCTAGGCTGCGGGTTCAATTCCCGCCCGGGGTGGATTTTATCCTGAACGGATACTGTTCGTTCTCGGAACAGCTGGCTTTCTCCTCTCCTGTCCTTCTTTCTTCGATTTCGGGACGATGAGACCTTAGCCGTTACAGTTCCCCCTTTCAAACCTCATCAAAAAAAATCAACCTGTCTTCTCAAAAATGGTTGGTTATATTTTGACCGCCTAAACTCAGGGCAAGTTCAGGTGCTCTAAAAAGACCTCAGACACCGAAAACTTCCCATCCAATACTCTCCCCACTGTCATATGCATTGGACATTTTACATTATAATTACCTCTGTCGCATGGCAGACAGAGCACCAGGTGTCTAGTTTTTCCATTGTGTGATTGGAACGAACATTATGAGTGTTGCAATATTACCTCTGTCGCATGGCAGACAGAGCACCAGGTGTCTAGTTTTTCCATTGTGTGATTGGAACGAACATTATGAGTGTTGCAATATACATAATTCAAGAACTTTTTCCAAAGCACGTCCTGTATCACGCAACGCTCTCGAGAATTATTAATGGCTGACCTCGCCTTGTACAATGTAGGTTAAGTTTCCGTCCTGTATCACGCAACGCTCTCGAGAATTATTAATGGCTGACCTCGCCTTGTACAATGTAGGTTAAGTTTTGGACAATCCTTGGTCCCTGAATCTATTCAAAAATCATTGATGGACATCAAGTATGATGTTGAAAAGAAGCTCTGTTCAATTCGTATGAGTATGAAAAGTTCTGGCCTCAAGGAAAAGAAACTTGTCGAGACCTATGGAATAAGGCCAAGTGGTTATTACTTGCCTTTCCAACAACATACCTGTTTGAGAAGGGCTTCAGTGCAGTGACACATTTCTATATATATGTACAGGGTGGTTCGTGATTTGCGAACCACGCTTATATCTCAGAAACGGCTGGGAATTAAGGAATGAAATAAAAGGCATCGTGTAGATGAAATTTTGATGATTAAAATGGCTTTTTTTAAATTTGCAATTTTTTTTGCAAAATGGCCCATTTTTTGCCAAATATAGGTCACTCTTATGGGAACCCCTATTTTTTATTTAATTTTTGGAATCAGCATAAAATTTTAATTGAAAAATTTTTCACTCGAAAAAATTTGCTCTACAAAAATTTGCACAAATCGCGATTTTGTGTGCGTCAGTGACCCCAGATTTGATGAACAACGCAGTTGGTCCTGAGTTAGAGCGAACAATGCGTTACTGTGTACAAAGAAATGGATCTCATTTTGAACAGCTTTTATAAATTTGTTTGTTGTTGTTGATTGTTGTTGAAATAGTTAAGTGAATAATACAAAAACTAAAGAAATAATTAAGAAATTGTTTTTCTTTCTCACAGTGTACAGAATTTTTGTAGAGCAAATTTTTTCGAGTGAATACATTTTTTCAATTAAAATTTTATGCTGATTCCAAAAATTAAATAAAAAATGGGGGTTCCCATAAAAGTGACCTATATTTGGCAAAAAATGGGCCGTTTTGCAAAAAAAATTGCAAATTTAAAAAATGCCATTTTAATCATCAAAATTTCATCTACATGATGCCGTTTATTTCATTTCTTAATTCCCAGCCGTTTCTGAGATATAAGCGTGGTTCGCAAATCACGAACCACCCTGTATATTACGCTTATAGGTACCTTCTGGCCTTTTTCGATAGGAGGGGCAAGGCTAATCGAATTGAAGTCATCTTTTTCTTTCCCTTCTTCTTCTTTCTTGTTTCTTTCTTCTTCTTCTATACGTGGTTTGATGGAGGGAACTGTAACTGGCAAGGTCATATCGTCCCGAGAGCGAAGAGAGAAGGAAGACAGGATAGGAGAAAGCCAGCCGTTCCAAGAGCGAACCTTGTATGTTCAGGATAAAATCCGCCCCGGGTGGGAGTCGAACCAGCGACCTAACGCTTATTAAGCTGACACGCTACCCACCAAGCTAACTAGGCTGGTAATCTTGTCATTTAGCTGGAATTTAATCAATTACAGTTTCATTTGTCCTCTTGGTTATTGGAACTTGAACACCTGCTTTCAGATGTAGATTTGTCACCTCCACTAAAAAATTAGTTTATTAGTGGATGTGACAAATCAAAGTGACGAACAACTCTTCGAAGTCTTGTTCACTTAACAAATTTATTAGGTAGATTCCTACCTACTTACCAAAGAGTTTAGTACAACCTATTATACATAGTTTGTAGGTACCTACTCAGTAAATTACCTATTTATGAAGAATCTACCTACATTATTATTTAGGAACTCAAAACACAACAAAAATACACAGCTAGATCCTATATGCGATTACAAAAGTACGATAATCAGCTAGTTTATTTAGTCAAAGAGAAACAAAATGCATCAAACATACACATAAGAAGTAGAAAAAATACGTACCTGTACCAAATTTAGTATGATTTACACCTGCCTAAAAAGTTCTACGGGACAATAAGGCAAAACTAATAATTTTAATAGAGACCCTGTTAAAATATGTACAGTAAAATGTAAAAATGAATCAAAGGTAGCAAAAATTATAAGGCGGATTAATTACACAAGAAACATGAAAAATGTGATAGGTAAGCGTAATAATTGTAAAAGTCAAAATAAAAATATTCCACTATAAATAAATATAAATAATTGGAAATGAAGAGGTAGATTTATTTTTGGAATGAAAATCAGAAACTGGAAAAATTGGAATGGAAAAAGAAATCAGGAATACCTAATTACAATTACCTATATATGATATTCATTGTAAATGGGGCACTGGGCACTTCTTATTGAAGGTTGTCAAGTTGGAATTTTTACCAAGGGGACCATATTGCATCCTAAATTTCCAACTTTAAAATAACAAGCCTAGAGTAATGGGTACTTTTTGCATGGGTACTATTAGGATATAGGAAAAGTAAAAAAACAAAGCCCTATTAATTTGACTAGCTTAAAAATATAAATACTAGCAGTTTGTATAACAAAATACCTAATTCACCACAAAGGTAATATACCACACCTCCAATACAAAATGAAGACATTCAAACTGGCAACAATATAAAATTATAGTTATTACCTAAGTCTAAAGATCAGTCCGAACAGTTCCAGTCCCTATATTCTTAACACTTAGCCTAACCTAATAATAGTAACTACTACTTTTGGTACTTGTTCAGTTCTAAATAGATACCTTGTACCTAAGTACTTGAGACAATGACTACTTCCATTGTTTGCTAATCAGTAACATTCGGACAAGATACGAAATCTCTGATAAAGTTAGTCAACAGATAAATTGTTCTCCTCTGTTCACTGCGTACAACTCAAAACAATATTTCAGATTACAAGATTTCAGACAGACAAACATGTAAATTACATGTAACATGCCATAATATTGTAATAAATAAATAAATAGAATTTAATTAAAACTTATCTTAACCATAAATCTCCTAGAAGAGTGAAAAATGGGTTGAAATACAAAAATAGGTACACCATTACCGGTAGAGATCCACTATAGAGTACCTAGTCATCATAGCAATCATAGGTACCAAGTACGAGATAACTGCCCTCAGATATAGGTGCTAAGTCATATTACATATTAATATTTGCTATGTAGCTACAATCATGTACGTCAGTATGTAGCCTACCTGGTACCTACAACATGTCTAATGAAGAACAAACGACAGAAAACCTCGTACAGCATACAGCTGGTTATTGTTTATTGTATAGGGAACTAAAGAGCGAGTTACAAGTTTTGAAAGAACTACTTACCGGGCCTAAGGCAGGTGAAAAACAGAAAAGAAAAAGATAATAATAAAAGATTCAATTTGAATTCTTTTATTATTATCTTTTTCTTATCTGTTTTTCACCCGCCTTAGGCCCGGTACGAGTGTTTTTTCGTGAAAATCCATTTTTGATTTGCCATTTTTGACGAAAAACGCCATCTCTCTCACTCAAATGTAGAAAGAAAAAGACAGAAAACTCTCGGTCTCGTACAGCATACAGCTGGTTATTGTTTATTGTATAGGGAACTAAAGAGCGAGTTACAAGTTTTGAAAGAACTACTCAGTTCCCTCTGTCGAAAAAAAACATCTATTATTTCTAGCTAGATGATTGAGTTTGTGTATTTTATAGAATTCCCATATCTACTTATAAATTCTGTGTTAAGTGCCTACCTAAACGTTTTCCAATGGTCATCGCCCCCGGCTATGTGATCAATAACGCGCGTTATCAATGTAGGACCTATATGTATAGTTTTGGACTCAACTTAACTCGATGTGACCCTTACCTTTTTCCAAGAAAATTATAGTCGTCTAATAGACTTGCATGTGCTCATATATATAGGTACCTTCTGGCCTTTTTCGATAGGAGGGGCAAGGCTAATCGAATTGAAGTCATCTTTTTCTTTCCCTTCTTCTTCTTTCTTGTTTCTTTCTTCTTCTTCTATACGTGGTTTGATGATACCAGTGACACCGTTGACAACAAAATTCACCAAGTACTCCACACCACAACACATCATGAGCACAAATTAATAACGGACACAGACACTACACATAACACTACCAAGCTAGAAGATAACAACAATAACACTATAGACAGTGATCTCGATGAAATAACACAGGGGTTTACTGTGAAATTTATATTAATAAAAACCACGTCCATCTACTTACTACACAGGCCTCGAGGGTCCTTGACTTCAGCCACTTTGCTTCTTTCTTGTGCACTTTCCTGATGTTTTCTCTATAAAAAATCCTTGTTCTGGGTCAAGTATTCCCTCCTTAATATTTTTCGTTTCATCATTGATAAACACTATAAAGCTGTGTCCACACATAGTCGACCGGCCATAGATCGATGTCGACTGAACCGTCCACACTGCCTCGACAACATAGATTCACCTCGTCGATCGACGGCCGGTCGACTATGTGTGGACACACCTTTAAGATCAAATTAATTTTAAGATGAGCTCCGTTCTTGGAACGATTAAACATATTATTTTTCCTCAACTCACCTGTTCTGTGTGGGTGATATGAAATGTGTCGGCAGAACATAGATGGCAGCAATGATGAGACCTAGGGAGAAGTTTTGAACCCCTATACACATTGTGGCAAGTCCAAGCTCCACGCGGCAGAATATGAAATAAAATAACCAATCGTTGTCCACTGGGAACCTGAGAGATATAAAAATGGTAAAATAATATCAGTAAAAACAAACAATCAAGCTTCCTCATTTAACCAACAACCAACTTCTTAAAAAACAGCCCCGCAAATTACATCGAAGTGGCATCTGTCCCAGAAAGAACTTCGCAAAAGATATTATGTAAATTTTCGTGATCGAGAGGGTATCACAATAGGCTTCCACGGAGGAGTTCCCGGTTTCGATTAAAGGCGAGTTCGAAGTTTTTTCGGTTCTGTGCTTGGAGTTCGGGGTACACATGATTTGATATTATGTGATGTTACAGAAGGGGGGGGGTAGGGAACTGCACAATGTGAATTTCTTCAGCGTTCAAAAGTTACAAGGTTACGAAATACTTAGGTAAACTCACAGCAGCTTGTAGACAACAGTGAACACAACTGAGGCCACAGACACCGTGGCAAATGCTAGGAACAGTGCCTTATCTGTAGGTCCCTGTAGATATTGAGTGATAGCAGGGACTGAAGACATGAGCAGAATACCCATCCCATGAGTGAGTAGAAATATCACCCCCACACGCACTAGGTTAAGACTTTCCAATGCCGCTTCTTCTTCAATGGAGTCTTCGTCTTTCTTAGCTTTACTTGATTTGGAGTCGGCCTTTTTATCCTAAAAAACAAAAAGACTAGTTTCAATACGGTCTTCACTTCAAGATTAAAACTCTAGAGGAGAAAACACGAAATGTTCAACTTAAATTTCTTCTACTTCTTGTTAACGTCATGCCACAGTGTTTGTCCACAGTGATGTGGGGGTGCTATTGCCAAAGAAAAAAGAAAAAGGAACTGTGTTCAACATATCTAAATACTTGTCACACATATCGCAACCCCATTATTATTACACCTAGATAAATTTCATGACTTGACTTGGACTCGAACCACCAACCTCCGCACTACTGAGGCCAACCACTGCACCACTTAGGCTGGTAGAAAAAAAAAATCCATTCAACTCACCATAGGGCAGAAAAGTTCAAGATTAGAGAGGTACCCCTGTGAATCATGCTGTGAATAGGTATCAATTAAATATCTGCTAATTCTAACCTTGAAACAGCTACTTTCTCTGTGGCGCATGGCACATAATATCCCTAGTAGCACGGTCAAACTTTCTTGACTTGGCAGGGCAGAGTGCTACTGCACTCCATAATATTGTCATTTTTGGACAAGCTGTCAGCATTTGGGAGCGACCGCGCCTGGAGACCACAGGGTGTTATATTAGCAAGACCAGCTACCTAAGGCACGGAGATAATTCGTTTCAAGACAGAACGCACCGGCCCTGGCATGTGGTTACGTATTTCCGATATCTTAGGTGAGAGAGAGAGCTTTTTTATCATTATTTTTATCTTATTCTTATGAAACTGTCCGCTGAATTCGTTAACGACAAGGTTTTACCCTCTTTTTGCTGACACTATAGGTAACACCGGGTATTATGGTCCCGAAATCAAAGAGAAAATCAGGACAAGATAGAAAGCCAGCCGTTCTGAGAATGCACCTTATCTATTTGGGATAAACTCGCGGGAATCGAATCCCCGACCTAGCACTTAAAGCAGGCGCGCTACCATTCAAATGTCAATGCGACCTGGTTAGATCTTTTGTGACTTACTTTATACCCATAAACTGTAAAAATATGTATGAGTGAGACTTTGATTAGACTACAGAGGTAAAGGGGCTTCTCATTTCTATTCGAGCAGGATAAACAAGGTCTATTTCATTATATTCATTCTGCCCCCTTAGGTCTGTACATCTGCGCGCGTGACCCGGCTATTTGGCGGGACGTTTCCATCAGGACCTGGGGTTTGGACTGCTCTGACCTAGCCGCCCCTGGACCTACCACTTGGCGACAATTATATCTGGAGCGACCGCGCCTGGAGACCACAGGGTGTTATATTAGCAAGACCAGCTACCTAAGGCACGGAGATAATTCGTTTCAAGACAGAACGCACCGGCCCTGGCATGTGGTTACGTATTTCCGATATCTTAGGTGAGAGAGAGAGCTTTTTTATCATTATTTTTATCTTATTCTTATGAAACTGTCCGCTGAATTCGTTAACGACAAGGTTTTACCCTCTTTTTGCTGACACTATAGGTAACACCGGGTATTATGGTCCCGAAATCAAAGAGAAAATCAGGACAAGATAGAAAGCCAGCCGTTCTGAGAATGCACCTTATCTATTTGGGATAAACTCGCGGGAATCGAATCCCCGACCTAGCACTTAAAGCAGGCGCGCTACCATTCAAGGTAACTAGGCTGGCGGTTAACTTGATCATTTCGTTGCTTCTCTATTGTCACCAGATTTTTCCCGGGAGGTCTGGTCCTACTCCTGACCACGGCAGACGTACCCTCCTCAGTTGTGGGAAGTCTGAAATGGCGTACACCTCGCGATTCCACCATTCTGATTGGTCATTACAAGATGAGAGGGGATCGTGTGTTTATAGTGGCTAAACAGAGTCGCTATAATTTGGCCAATGCTCGAGTGAAGACTAGGAACAGGCGGGTGAACGAATATGAGACTAGAGATCAGACTTTCCACCTGGTAAGTTTTTATTATCATTAATATTATTTACTATTAATTTTGGGAACACGTTGAGTCCAGTAGTAACGCGCTTGCTATGCAGAAGGTTCCGGATTCAGAGCCCACCATCGACAAAAAAACTGTCCTTGTATTTCGATTGTAAATGTTTCAACTGGTTTCTTTCTGTGGTTCTCGTGTTGCCCCAGCACCTAAATGGGTAATTTTATGTTTCGTATCGTCCATCTGATAAGGGACATACTGCGGGGTGGCCATGCTACGACACAGACCACAGGAGTCTAATGTAGAAGTTGTTCCATTGCTAAGAAATAAAAACGGTGCGGGCGTGAAACATTTTTCTTTTTTAAGAAAAAAAAAAATGATAATAATAATATTCGTTCTCGAAATGGACGTCTTTCAATGAAATTTTTTTCTTCATCTTGCCTGCACACCCACAAACCGCAACACACTTCTCTGCACTTCCTATGGAAATTGTCATCTATATTCTACGCTGGGTTATGTCACAACATCATGATGCCAGGTCTATTGATATGTGCTCCAGGGTTTGTAGAGGTATGTAGGATATCTTTCTCCCTCCCCTCCTCTCCTCTCCCTCTCTCTCTCTCCCCCTCACTTCCTCCCTTTTTCTTCTCTTTCTCTCTCCCTCCCTCCTTTCCTCTCTCCCTCTCTTTCTGTCTTTTTTCTCTACGTTACTCACTCCCCGTTTTTATCACCATTGGTTTTCCAAGACTCAAGGAGCTTCTCATTTCTATTCGAGGTAAAGGGGCTTCTCATTTCTATTCGAGCAGGATAAACAAGGTCTCTTTCATTATATTCATTCTGCCCCCTTAGGTCTGTACATCTGCGCGCGTGACCCGGCTATTTGGCGGGACGTTTCCATCAGGACCTGGGGTTTGGACTGCTCTGACCTAGTCGCCCCTGGACCTACCACTTGGCGACAATTATATCTGGAGCGACCATCGAACCACCAACCCGTAAATTACAAACTTACCTATGGAATAAGCCGTGATTACCATTAGGTACTCCTGTAGCTTGTGTCGTCACCATAGATATCAAAGTAGTCAGTCTTTGCAAGTAAAGATCCCTAGGCTTTTTCAACGTCTGAAAATAAACAGAGAACACAACTGATTAGATGCTTCATTTAGACTGTCAAATTAGGACATGTAATCCCTTTATCTCAACAGTTTAATATTGCACTATTTTATTTTAATCGTTGTTTTGTGGGGGGAGGGGAGGGGGAATCCTTCCTTGTTTAATTCAAAGGATTGACTTGACCGTTTAATGAAGAAACAAAATGAGCATTCTTGGTTTTCTTACTTATTCAATGGAAGATAAATTAATATAGAGAAATATTTCACGTAAGTTGGTGTACATTTTATCCCAGTTACTTTAGTTATGCATTTAACTCGATAGGTGCCTTCATAAAAAATGAAATTTGGCTTCAGTTATTAATGGTAAATTACAAACTTACCTATGGAATAAGCCGTGATTACCATTAGGTACTCCTGTAGCTTGTGTCGTCACCATGGATATCAAAGTAGTCAGTCTTTGCAAGTAAAGATCCCTAGGCTTTTTCAACGTCTGAAAATAAACAGAGAACTGATTAGATGCTTTATTTAGACTGTCAAATTAGGACATGTAAGTAGTCCCTTTATCTCAACAGTTTAATATTGCACCATTTTATTTTGAAGGAAACTAGTTTTTTCTCTTTTATCTCAACTGTTAAATTTTTCCCTTTTTTTTTTTAATTGTTTTTTGGGGGGGGGGGGGGGGGGGGAATCCTTCCTTGTTTAATTCAAAGGATTGACTTGACTGTTTAATGAAGAAACAAAATGAGCATTCTTGGTTTTCTTACTTATTCAATAGAAGATAAATTAATATAGAGAAATATTTCACGTAAGTTGGTGTACCTACATTTTATCCCGGTTACTTTAGTTATGCATTTAACTCGATAGGTGCCTTCATAAAAAATGAAATTTGGCTTCAGTTATTAATTGTATTTTTTGAGAGCAACAGTACATCAAATAAACCAAAATTAGCCAAGTACTATTTCTATTCTTACCATGCCATCTAGTTTTATCATAGCTATCTCTATTGTATTTCTATCGCGATTAAATACAGTCGCCTGTTTGAATTGTTACCTGTGTAATTCCTACGATAAGCAAAGTCCATTGAGGAGTGATCGGAATGAGTCTTGTAATATACTCACTCCGGGTAAACAACTGGAGATCTGTCCCAAATTGGGTACTCATTGCTTCACGATATGCTCCATTGATCGGATAAGGAAACTCAGATACGTGAGACGAGGTAAGGATGAAATAGAAATTAACTTTTTGGATAAAATCGATACCACTTCCCATAGCCCTACATAATGATGTTGGAGTTCTAAGTAGGTTATCACTACTACCTTAATTCCCAATCATTCTTCAGCCTGCCTTATTGAATTTTACAAATTAAAGAGAAAGAATGTCTATAATTATAATTTATTAATCTTTCTCACAAATGAACTCATTTCCTCAAAAAGTCAAGCAAGGTCTATGAAAACAATTATTATTCTATCAAATACACGAGATCTTGTTTAGACTGCTTAGGTAAAGGGACTTTCAGTCCTATTCGGACGGGACAAATAAGGCATATTCTATTCTATTCTATTCTATTCAAAGGTTGCACCTCACACTGGAACCTATGCTCGCGATTCTCCAGCTCAAACACCAATGAGCCTGGAATGGAAATTAAGTGCAATGTATGCAGCTATGATAACTGCAATCATTTGAATTCGTGTATGCCAGAGTGGACTGATCATGAAGACGAATATAATGGTAAGGAAAAGCACTGGTCTTAAAGTAATGTTTAGGAGAATAGGAGGAATTTTGTTGCTGCTGGGATTCGAACCGCGGTCTTCCCGATAATGAGTCCAGTGTTTTGCCAACTGCACTAAGCAGCAGCAACATAAATAAGTCGAAAATGGAATGACATGTTGGAACCAATTTGGAGACACCCCCAAAAATCATAAATACTAATCTTATTTAACCTAGTTCTGAAAAAATAAGTGCAGCAGCTCTGCCTAATAGATACAAACTTGTTATGTAGGCACTAGGGATACAAAGCCTATAAAAAACACAAAAAATATAGGTAAGTAACAGATACCTCATTATCAAATGCATTCACAGATGTGATAAGCAATAGAAAATACTCAAATGACAAGACAAGTGCAGTACGCACAGAAGACAAAATTTCCACGCTTAATGACACTTCCATCAACATGACAACAGCAAGTGTCAACCTAACACTGACGTCAGAAAGCAATACCTCAACGCTTCGTATCATTATAACAGACTACCCGGGTCAAGTCATAGCAGATTATATGAACAGTTCAAACTATGATTACAATGGGAACTATACGTCTGATTTCAATTTGGACTGGCACCCTTCCACGGGAAATCGACTCGAATTACAGTGTCTCCTAATCATGATGGTATGGAGTGTGGTAGCTTGTAACTTTTTCTGACGGTCGATGATTAAATAAAACAAATTGTATTCAAGCTACGATTGTAACTTTTTCTAACGACCAATGATTAAATTTAATAGAATAAATTGTAGATCTAAACTAAACTGGTCTAGAAATCAGAAGCTCTGAGTTCTATTTTCATCAGGGGCAGGTGAATGAATCAAGCTTCTAGGTAATTTGCTCACTTGACTCACCTTGGCTTCTACATTGTGAAAGGTGTGCTTGATTCCTTCTTTACCACACAGGCGATGAATCAGATTCACCAAATCCAGATTAGGTAGCTGTCCATTCAGTCCGGATACTTTGACATCAATGTGATCTATACGATGTGACTGGATCTCCAGAGTTATAGCCGCCTGAATTGCACCACCTGGAAGTAAGTACCAAAGTTCTTGTTGTAGTGGCTTTAGTTATAGCCGAAAGCCACACAACCATTACGTTACGTCACGTGACTTAATAGTAGTGTGACTGTCCTGAAACCAATTACCTACAATACGAGTATTATGGGAAAACTTTGAACTACACTTTCTGTCTCCCCATGAATTTACGTGACGTGATGGTTGTGTGACTGTCCTGAACGCAATTTTCCTACAATATTATGGGAAATTTAACTACATATTATTCACTCCCCATGACTTCACGTGACGTGACATGATGGTAGTGTGTTTCTACCTTAAGTCTCAAATTACCTCTAGCTTCTAGGTCGCCACTATCGAGTACTCCAGTGGTTCCACACGATACACCATGATATGCCTCCAGCCATGCTTGCGCACCTAACTGTTCATGCTCTGAGATGAGCAGGATAATGTCCTTGGCCCAATATCTTTGACCTAGAGAAAAACAGTCCAGAAAATTTATCAAGATTTACGTACATAATGATAAAACTTGTAAGTAAAGACACTAGCTATTCATTGCTGTTTATGAAATAAGGTTACCACACAAATGCCACCCCAAACTCCAAATACTTACAATCTTAGATAGGTACCTCTTTATACATAAACAACCTCTTGAAGATATTTACTACCCTTTGCATGACAATATGTATTCATGACAATATATAAAAAAAAACTCACGTCTGAAGAACTTGACCATAGACATAGCCAGTGCTAGGCCCGGCAGAGTTGATGGATAGATAGACTGTAGAGGCCGGTAGGGAATGTTGAGAACTAGAGCCTCCATGGAAGCAGTGCGGGGTGCTCTTAATATGGCATAGACATTACGACCTGTCATGTCCTGAAAATGCAACAGCAAGATTTTGTTACTAGGTACATTTAGTTTACCAATTGAAAGTTTGAAAAAAAAAAAAAAAAAAAAAAAAAAAAAAAAAAACAAAATGAAATTTTGCTTTTGCTCATAAGAAACTCTGTATGGGGGGAAAACAGCCAAGCCTGAGATATATGGCTCTAGTCCAGCTCACCCATCCAGAGGAATATTGACAGCCACACTCATCAGTGCCTAACAGTCCTGAATCATAAGTACCACTTCAATAAACAGAGTTGCTTATTGTTCATCAGAGATCACAAACTGAAACAGTACAAAATGGTTCAAATTTACCACTGGTTTTCCTAATGATAGTGAAGGTGTAACAGTTGTGAATGTACAGCTTTCCAGTCCCCAACTGATGGAGACCTGGCCATCAATAATAATGGGATATGGCATTTGTCCATTGCTGCTTCTCCACTTTCATTTTGTCAACTCGGGACAGATAAACTCTTGGCCATTATCATCCATCCTCGAGGAGTAATCCCCTTTGACCAAACTCTGTATGTAATAAATGGCATTCTCAGAGAAGTAAGTTCCTGAAACATTTGGTAAGAATAGGTTCAGAAAAGTTCAAGGATTAGGAGAGGTACCCCTGTGTGAATCAATGCTGTGAATATGGTTATCAATTAAATATCTGCTAATTCTAACTTGAAAACAGTACTTTCTCTGTGGGCGCATGGCAGCATAATATCCCCCTAGTAGCACGGTCAACTTTCTTGACCTTGGCAGGCGCAGAGTGGCTACTGCACTCCATTAATATTGTCATTTTTGGACAAGAGGCTGTCAGCATTTGTATAGATGGAAAATACTTCTCGGATATGCCTCTTTCATATTTGTAATTGAATTGATTTGTCTTTTATTATGACACATCCAGTCTCCCTACAAAACACAAGGTGCCAACTTACCAATATTGATTTCTTCATGAGCAAGCAATGCAAACCATACCAATGCTACAGTGTAGAGAAAGAATGATGTCTTATTACTGTATCTCAACAGAGAGTGAGTGAATATACCTTCCCCAGTACCTGGGTCAGTAAGTAGTCCCATTGTTGTGGTGAGATCTGAAATAAAGATGTAGTGTCAATTAAAAACAAATTAGACAAGTTATAATGTTCATCATGTGTGGTTGTTTGAAAGGGCCCTTGTACAAAAGAGGGCTTATTAAAATCAATTAGTATTCATTTGCACATAAGACTTACCGTCTATGATGTTCTACACAATGTCAGTGAATAACCCTGCTCATGAGGTGACTCAGATACGAGGAAAGATGATTTTAAACGGCCAAATATTACAGAAATTGACAAATTTTCAAGAAAAAGATAGATTTTTCGGTTCAAAGTTCAATAAAATATAAAATTAATATTCCCTTCCTGAAATCTGAAGCTCATGAGGTGACTGAGATACGAGGAAAGATGATTTTAAACGGCCAAATATTACAGAAATTGACAAATTTTCAAGAAAAAGATAGATTTTCCGGTTCAAAGTTCAATAAATTTTCTTGTCCCTCAGTGAACTCTGAAGCTGAACTGAAATATTTTAAATTTTCCCGGGGTATCGACGATACACAGTGATGTAAGAGTTGAAAAAATAAAAATAATTTAATTTTTATTTTTTAATGATTATTGATTACAACAGGAAATTAATGCTCTATTGATAATCAATTAAATTTTAAATAATAAATAGCTTTTAATTATCCTTTCAACTCGTTCAAATTTCTAAATTTGTATACCTTTTGATTTATTTTTGAAGCTTATACTTTTTCAACAGTTGTTGAACTTGTGACATTTTGTTATCATTTTGTTCACGAAATTTTAAAAAGAGCCATCTCCACTTTCCCAGATGCACTCTCCACAAGCCCTCCTCAACCTTCCTTTCCCCCTCCTCTTGCAACTATTGATAAAATGCCTAATAATAATTTATCCTCACCTCCTTCCATCTGTCCTTCTCCCATTCCTTCAGTCTGCCTTCCTCCATCCTCTCCTCACCCTGAAGTCCTGGCTCCCTCTCCTGAGACCCCCCCACCGGTCATAGCTCCGGTTCCCAACTCTATTCTACCTACTGTTACCCCTCGCAGATCTGGGAGACAGAAAAACAAAAAGAAGAACAACAACAAAAACTCTCCCAATCATTCCACCCCCCCTAATTCCCCTACTCTCACCATTCACATTGAAGATAATTAATGTTCCTCTACCTGGGTCAGTAAGTAGTCCCATTGTTGTGGTGAGACCTGAAATAAAGATTAAAATGTAGTGTCAATTAAAAACAAATTAGACAAGATATTAATGTTCATCATCTGTGGTTATTTGAAAGGGTAACTGTTGGCCCTTGTATAAAAGAGGGCTTATTAAAAATCAATTACTAATTACTCTATTAGTATTCATTAGCACATAAGACTTACCGTCTATGATGTTCTACACAATGTCAGTGAGTAACCCTGCTCATGAGGTGACTGAGATACGAGGAAAGATGATTTTAAACGGCCAAATATTACAGAAATTGACAAATTTTCAAGAAAAAGATAGATTTTTCGGTTCAAAGTTCAATAAAATATAAAATTAATATTCCCTTCCCTACAGGACGTCGGGATATAGAGCTATTCTCAATGCCTGTTGAGGCTTACGAAGTCTGTGCTATGGTCATAATGAAACCGTCAATATCTTCACTCATGGTAAGCTTTCACATGTTTTATCCATACCTTCTCCTTTCCTCTAATTTAATGTTTATTTTCTGACTTACCAGTTAGAAATATGAAATTTATGACTCAATGCCTGGGGATGCTTACGAAGTCTGTGCTATGTTCATAATGAAACCGTCAATATCTTCACTCATGGTAAGCTTTCACATGTTTTATCCATACCTTCTCCTTTCCTCTAATTTAATGTTTATTTTCTGACTTACCAGTTAGAAATATGAAATTTATGACTGTGTACAAATTTTGATACATATTTCAAATCATTCATATGTCACTTTCAATATTTCATTTATTTTTTATTGATTAACTCGATGCGTTATCAGGTTATCGCTTATGGGGACTAACAACATGTAACTCTTTCGACATCTATTAGCACTTTATTCTGTCGCTATTATCAGGAGATGATTTTCTAGGTCTAGGTAACTAGTCGGATATCATTTGCATTAACTTAGAAAGTACAGGACAATACCAAGTGTACCTAACTACAGAACTGATTGGCAACACACATTGCTAATGCCTATTTCCTGTATCTTAAATTTCATTTCACAAGGCACATAATGAGGTTTGACAGACTTTAAAGCACTATATTGTTCGATCCAGTCGTATAGTAGTTTTATGATTTGAAAGTATTGTTAAATTGCTTTGTGTTGTGCTTATGATTCATTCAGTCGATTTCAGTCAGACGTGCCTCAAGTGAGTTCTGAGTTTGATTGCTCAGAAAACTCAACTATACTTACTGAAGATAGCACGAATGGGAACAATATAACTGTTCCAATGCAATACGCGAACACTCCTCATGTGTACAATCAAGACATTATTTGAAGATTGACTCAAATA
Source organism: Diaphorina citri (assembly GCF_000475195.1). NCBI lineage: Eukaryota > Metazoa > Arthropoda > Insecta > Hemiptera > Psyllidae > Diaphorina > Diaphorina citri. The sequence continues at coordinate 333,763 of NW_007377813.1, read as the reverse complement.
AGTTCTGAGTTTGATTGCTCAGAAAACTCAACAATACTTACTGAAGATAGCACGAATGGGAACAATATAACTGTTCCAATGCAATACGCTAACACTCCTCATGTGTACAATCAAGACATTATTTGAAGATTGACTCAAATAGGGTGACCCAGTCATTACAGGCATAGCTTCAGATTCAAATAGCCTATAGCGGTGTTAGCGGTTACTAAAGTAACTTGTTGAAAGTACTAATAGTCATTCTGCTTATCTTTTCAAAAAAAAAAAATAATGATCTTAATCACTGAGAAGGAGATATATATACTCAAATAAGTGACCCAGTCATTACAGGCATAGCTTCAGATTCAAGTAGCCTATAGCGGTGTTAGCGGTTACTAAAGTAATTTGTTGAAAGTATTACTAGTCATTCTGCTTATCTTTTCCGAAAAAAATAATGATCTTAATCACTGAGAAGGAGATATGATGAAGATTGCACACATTCAATTTAGCGTAGACCACTTAATATTTACTTTTATCAAGGTTTGACGTAGGTAGGCTTCTTCTAATGACCTACTTAATTTTCGTGTGTTGATTTTGTTGAATGTTTGGTGTAAAGTTCAATGATTCCTTATCTAGTTGTAACTCTTTCGACATCTAAGTATTAACACTTTATTCTGACGCTATTATCTGGAGATGATTTTCCAGGTCTAGGTAACTCGTCGGATATCATTTGCATTAACTTAGAAAGCACAGGACAAAAGCGCAATGCCAAGTGTACCTAACTACCGAACTGATTGACAACACACATTGCTAATGCCTATTTCCTGTATCTTAAATTTCACAAGGCACATAATGAGGTTTGACAGGCTTAAAGCACTATATTGTTCGATCCAGTCGTATAGTAGTTTTATGATTTGAAAGTATTGTTAAATTGCTTTGTGTTGTGCTTATGATTCATTCAGTCGATTTCAGTCAGACGTGCCTCAAGCTCTGAGTGTTCTGAGTTCTGAGTTTGATTGCTCAGAAAACTCAACAATACTTACTGAAGATCCATACATTGCACCTATATACATATTTATATCGTGTACCTGTACCTATTTATAATTTTTCCTACCCATGTTACACCTACATATTTCTGTCTATGTGTTTACTCTTATCGTCTACCCATGTACCTATTTATTAATTTTTTTACCCATAAAATTTCTCACCCCCTTCCCTGCTCGAATACTCCTTCCTATCTTCTTTTACGAGTTTCTAACCAAAGTAATTTTTTACGAGTACACAATCGAAGTATAAACAAATAAACTTCACTCGCCCCCTTTATACGGATTGCATCTACTGTTATTAAAATGTTCGTTCTCGGAACGGCTGGCTTTCTCCTATCCCATCTTCCTTCTCTCTTCGATTTCGGGGCGATAAGAGCTTGGCAGTTGCAGTTCCTTCTGTCGAACCTTTTAAACTGTTCTTAATGCCCTAATATTTTAAATTTGACAAAATTTTGATTTATAAAAACCTTGCCATCAAATATTGTTAAGAAAACTCTCACGTTTACTAGGCGAGTGATTAGTCCGTTTCTCGTGGCGTTTTGTATAACAACCTTATTGTGTAATTACTAGCTGCAATATTTCATAATTGAGATAAGATAAGGGAATTCGGAAATTGGAGCGGCATTATCACAGACATGACTCATCAGGATATTAGAATGTTAGGTATGTGTCATAGTGTAGGAATAGGTATATCCAATGTACTTCCTTTGAACGGGTAACAGGTACTTTCCCTTCGTTCTAAGAGTAGTTAGATATATGTATATGTATTCGAAGTAAAAATATTGGTCTTCACATAATTATGCATATTAGGACCTAGTCTTCGTAGAATCTTTTTTGGACAGGTTTGACAGAGGGAACTGTAACTGTTAACTCTGCTAAGGTCTTATCTTCCCAAAATCGAAGAGAGAAAACCCGTCCTTTAAGGCTGTTTGCCTCTAACCCTAAGCCTAGAAGTGGGCTTTTTTGTACGAGGACGTAGTCTTCTGAAGTTTTTGTGTACACTGTACCTGCTTGTTTTGTTGCTATAGAGAATCGAACCCATCCGGGGAACTTCTAGTAGGTAGTAGGTATTAGCCTTAATAATGGAGCTCTAAGGGTTAGGTGGTAGAGAACGCCTAAGGCGTTAACCTCGCCTAGTGGTTGCCTTCCACTCAAGAGTCTATTGACGTACCGTAGGATACCTATTCAGTTCCAGGCTCACTCTCTTTCGATTCCGAGGTAGCAAAACCTAATAGCAATGTTTCCTTGTCGTCGTCTTTTCCTTATCCGATGGCTAGATCCGAAAGTTAAATATCGGTAGCTACCTACCAGCAAGAAACAAATAACAAAGGAAACCTTGACCTGGTTTGAACTTGAGAAATGTCAGAGGAAGAGATAGGAGAAGATGAAGCGAAGGGAGGGAAATAACGAAGAGGAATACAGGAGGACAGGGAAAAAAGGGAGAGACATTAAGGAAAGAGGGGAATAGAGACGGTAGGGTAGGCGAAGGAGAGAAGAGGAAGAAAAGAAGAATGAATGAAGGAGAAATATTAATTTATCATGCTGGCTTCCCTCCTTTCCTTCCTCTCATTTTCGTATTCTCTTTGACCTATTTTTCCCTCCCAAGAAACAAATAACAAAGGAAACCTTGACCTGGTTTGAACTTGAGAAATGTCAGAGGAAGAGATAGGAGAAGATGAAGCGAAGGGAGAGAATACAGACGGTAGGGTAGGCAAAGGAGAGAAGAGGAAGAAAAGAAGAATGAATGAAGTAGAAATATTAATTTATCATGCTGGCTTCCCTCCTTTCCTTCCTCTCATTTTCGTATTCTCTTTGACCTATTTTTCCCTCCTCCTCCTCCTCCTCTTCCTCCTCCTCTTCTTATCTTTTCTCTTCTTAAATCCCTATTAGATTTTCAATTATCGTTTTCCGAAATGTCAAATGTCGTCTTTGATCTTTTCTATACGAGCTCCCTAGTTGACTTAACTTGCAGAAAGAAATTTATCATGCTGGCTTCCCTCCTTTCCTTCCTCTCATTTTCGTATTCTCTTTGACCTATTTTTCCCTCCTCCTCCTCCTCTTCCTCCTCCTCCTCCTCTTCCTCCTCCTCCTCCTCTTCCTCCTCCTCTTCCTCTTCTTATCTTTTCTCTTCTTAAATCCCTATTAGATTTTCAATTATCGTTTTCCGAAATGTCAAATGTCGTCTTTGATCTTTTCTATACGAGCTCCGTAGTTGACTTAACTTGCAGGAAGAAAGCACTTCAGCTAATTGGAATCTCAGTTTATTTTACGAACTCTAGTTTCGAGCTTTACGAGTACATTTTAAATCAAAGGAATGCGGGATATCTTTCTAACTCCGGACTTCACTCTCTTTCAAATATGACGTACCGTAGGATACCTATTCAGTTCCAGGCTCACTCTCTTTCGATTCCGAGGTAGCAAAACCTAATAGCAATGTTTCCTTGTCGTCATCTTTTCCTTATCCGATGGCTAGATCCGAAAGTTAAATATCGGTAGCTACCAGGTTGAGTTCCGTGGTTGTTGCAAATGATCGTGCATTAACACGCAAAGGCTTACACAGAACGGTAATGAGTACCGTTTATACTACCTCAAGGACCTTTGTGCTCAGGTTTAGGATGTCTTCAGACAGTCTCTTTCCGAAAGTATGCTTGAAACCGAATATTCTTTTTTTTCCAGGTATCCCCATCTTCTATATCCTGATGACGATACCGAAAACCATGCCCTGGCATTTAGAAGACACCAGATCTCAGTTCCTCATTTGGAGTCATTTAGCCGGTGCAATATGTCCTTGGCTGGGGAGCATTTTGTACCACTTGTTTATGAATTGCGGTTCAAGTCCTTTGGTGTACAAGCGACTACTGCAAATCGACATGTTCGGGATTTGGATCAGTCAGAGTTTTGGTAAGTATACTTCCGTCCCTTTTAAGGCGTGTCCAAACCATTCAATATCGTCCGAGATGTAGCCCAACTTAAACAGAATTTATGTCGTAACTAGAAAGCTGGATTTACCTCAGGTGTTAAGCTGTGTCCACACATAGTAGACCCGCCGTCGTTCCACGAGTTAACTCTGCTAAGGTCTTATCTTCCCAAAATCGAAGAGAGAAAACCCGTCCTTTAGGGCTGTTTGCCTCTACCCCTATGGCTCGAAGTGAGCTTTTTTTTGTACGAGGACGTAGTCTTCTGAAGTTTTTGTGTACACTGCTTGTTTTGTTGCTATAGGGAATCGAACCCATCCGGGGAACTTCCAGTAGGTAGTAGGTATTAGCCAGAAATGCTAGAAATCATTTATGGCAATAAATCTATCGTAGGACCTCTTCAGTGCCAATATTGTTTCCTGGAAATATTTTCATTATTATTAATTATTTTTCAATGAGGTGAGAATCTTTCGATCTTTCCAAGGAGTCCACTTCCTGAAGTAGGTACCTATTTTTTTATTTTTTATTTTTTTTGTCGGTATAGTGTGTGATAGGTATTCGTGCATTACTGTCAATTTTCAGCGCTATTCTGTTGACATTTTCTACGAGTATCTACTTTTGAATTTTTCATCAACTTTGGGAGCATTGTTTTGAAATTTCCCGGATAAGTTTTGAAATTTTCCTTGTCCATTTGTTGGACTTCTTGTGTGTAACCTGTACACGTGTGTGTAGAGGCGAGCTACAAGTCCATCTTGAAGTTTCGTTGTCGCTTCGACTTTTTCCTTCTTTCTCCCTTCTTTTCATATTTTTTCTTTGAATTCTACTGGGAATAGTACTTACGATGGACTTGTAGATGACCTCAACTTGCTTACCTGTCCTAGGAAGAAATGGAAGAATACGGTTATCTTCTAATTCAATTAAAAGAGAAAATAAATTCCCTGGCAATCCTTATCGACCCGTATATTCAGGACACGAGTATGAAAGAGGTCTCATTCAACTCGAAGAACATTAGTACGCAGGAACGCAATGTTCTCGTCATTAGACAATGTTATGACTCTCGTTTCTGTAGTCGGTAGATAGTTCGCGATGTATTTTGCCGTCTGAAGTGCGTCCATTCTTTTTTATTCCGACAGTTTTGTGGTGTTTTTTTAGCTTTTCTGCTTGTGGCTTTGCGGATGGTTACCTAATCTGTGTACTGGAATATCTACTCAATATCTATAAGTAGATACATTGTTGAGAGACTGAGAAACCGGCTATTTGGTAGGTTACTTTTATGTTAATCTAGGCACACGGAATGGCAGTGCGCTAGGCCAAGTTCCGTATTTATTTACTTCTTAATATTATGTTCATTTCACTTACCCTCCATAATGCATCATTTAAACTTAGTGGGTAAATTATAGAAGCCCTATTTTGTTAGAAACTAGTTTAGTCGTGATTGTTACCTTAAACAATTTCTTTAAGTTAATATCTTTCTATGTTTGTCTAAATTTACAAGGATAGTTTCAAAGGATCATATTTGCCTGCCTCAGTGGCAAAGATATTGGAAATTATTGTTACTTATTATTTTATTTATAAGATATTTTCAAGTAGGTACCTAGATATCATATTATTAATCTCTGCATGTAATGTACGAGTATGTAACAATATCTAAAATGATGAAAGTTACAGATAGCTTTAGAAATTGTGATGGAGTATCGTTAGAAGAACTCTGAAAACTGCCTCACATCCAAATTTATTTTGATTGATCTGATATCACGGTGTTCAGCATGGGTGAATAACCTATATGGAAATTATTACGAGTATTTAACAGACTTAACCAAACAAAGCCGAGATAGCCTTTTCATTGTGATTTGATTGAAACTGAAGATTGAAAAATGATCAGGTTTTCATTTCTTGTTTTGAAGATTTTATTTTGTGTTAAAGAAAATATTTTCAATTTGTTTGTTTGGTAAGAAAACTAATAAAAGCTATTCATAATATTCTTGTGAATGGAAAAAAACGTTTTGTAAAATAATAATTGTTAGGTATGTCTGAAGAATGAATGGGACATTGAATTACCTTCACGTCCTCCCTACTGTCCTTCTCCTATTACAAATTATATTCTCTATCTATAAAATGGACGTCAATTCACGTACAAAATAAAGCAGTTCACACCTAAATATTTTCCCTAAATTTCCTGGACCTTCATATTATCAACAATGTTGACCACTCGACCATAGCACAAAAATAACTCGTGATGGTCGATATAGTTTGAAACCCATTTCTAATATACGGAAATAAAGCCTACACCTGTGTCAATTGACGTCTTTTGATACATATTTCAAATCATTCATATGTCACTTTCAATATTTCATTTATTTTTTATTGATTAACTCGATGCGTTATCAGGTTATCTCTTATCGGGACTAACAACATGTAACTCTTTCGACATCTATTAACACTTTATTCTGTCGCTATTATCAGGAGATGATTTTCCAGGTCTAGGTAACTAGTCGGATATCGGAGATGATTTTCCAGGTCTAGGTAACCAGTCGGATATCATTTGCATTAACTTAGAAAGCACAGGACAAAAGCGCAATGCCAAGTGTACCTACCTAACTACAGAACTGATTGGCAACACATATTGCTAATGCCTATTTCCTGTATCTTAAATTTCATTTCACAAGGCACATAATGAGGTTTGACAGATATCTATAAAATGGACGTCAATTCACGTACAAAATAAAGCAGTTCACACCTAAATATTTTCCCTAAATTTCCTGGACCTTCATATTATTAACAATGTTGACCACTCGACCATAGCACGAAAATAACTCGTGATGGTCGATATAGTTTGAAACCCATTTCTAATATACGGAAATAAAGCCTACACCTGTGTCAATTGACGTCAGCTACGAGAATATTCCATGGTGTCTGTCTGTAACAACATTTTCCCCTATCATGATGTGATCGAAAATAGATTCCCCACGTCCAATAATAATACATATTTTATGGTCTATGTCAATTTTTTGAATTTTTACCTAGGTATTTATAATTTTTCCTACCCATACATTGCACCTATGTATTTATATCGTGTACCTATTTTAAATTCTTCCTATCCATACATTGCACCTATATACATATTTATATCGTGTACCTGTACCTATTTATATTTTTCCTACCCATGTTACACCTACATATTTCTGTCCATGTATTTACTCCTATCGTCTACCCATGTACCTATGTATTAATTTTCTTACCCATAAAATATCTCACCCCCTTCCCTGCTCGAATACTCCTTTCTATCTTCTTTTACAAGTTTCTAACCAAAGTAATTTTTTACGAGTACACAATCGAAATTTTTTACGAGTACACAACATTGCACCTATATACATATTTATATCGTGTACCTGTACCTATTTATAATTTTTCCTACCCATGTTACACCTACATATTTCTGTCTATGTGTTTACTCTTATCGTCTACCCATGTACCTATTTATTAATTTTTTTACCCATAAAATTTCTCACCCCCTTCCCTGCTCGAATACTCCTTCCTATCTTCTTTTACGAGTTTCTAACCAAAGTAATTTTTTACGAGTACACAATCGAAGTATAAACAAATAAACTTCACTCGCCCCCTTTATACGGATTGCATCTACTGTTATTAAAATGTTCGTTCTCGGAACGGCTGGCTTTCTCCTATCCCATCTTCCTTCTCTCTTCGATTTCGGGGCGATAAGAGCTTGGCAGTTGCAGTTCCTTCTGTCGAACCTTTTAAACTGTTCTTAATGCCCTAATATTTTAAATTTGACAAAATTTTGATTTATAAAAACCTTGCCATCAAATATTGTTAAGAAAACTCTCACGTTTACTAGGCGAGTGATTAGTTCGTTTCTCGTGGCGTTTTGTATAACGACCTTATTGTGTAATTACTAGCTGTAATATTTCATAATTGAGATAAGATAAGGGAATTCGGAAATTGGAGCGGCATTATCACAGACATGACTCATCAGGATATTAGAATTTTAGGTATGTGTCATAGTGTAGGAATAGGTATATCCAATGTACTTCCTTTGAACGGGTAACAGGTACTTCCCCTTCGTTCTAAGAGTAGTTAGATATATGTATATGTATTCGAAGTAAAAATATTGGTCTTCACATAATTATGCATATTAGGACCTAGTCTTCGTAGAATCTTTTTTGGACAGGTTTGACAGAGGGAACTGTAACTGTTAACTCTGCTAAGGTCTTATCTTCCCAAAATCGAAGAGAGAAAACCCGTCCTTTAGGGCTGTTTGCCCCTACCCCTAAGGCTCGAAGTTTGTACGAGGACTGAAGTCTTCTGAAGTTTTTGTGTACACTGTACCTGCTTGTTTTGTTGCTATAGAGAATCGAACCCATCCGGGGAACTTCTAGTAGGTAGTAGGTATTAGCCTGAAATGCTAGAAATCATTTATGGCAATAAATCTATCGTAGGACCTCTTCAGTGCCAATATTGTTTCCTGGAAATATTTTCATTATTATTAATTATTTTTCAATGAGGTGAGAATCTTTAGATCTTTCCAAGGAGTCCACTTCCTGAAGTAGGTACCTATTTTATTTTTATTTATTATTATTTTTTTTTTTTTATCGGTATAGTGTGTGATAGATATTCGTGCATTACTGTCAATTTTCAGCGCTATTCTGTTGACATTTTCTACGAGTATCTACTTTTGAATTTTTCATCAACTTTGGGAGCATTGTTTTGAAATTTCCCGGATAAGTTTTGAAATTTTCCTAGTCCATTTGTTGGACTTCTTGTGTGTACACTGTACACGTGTGTGTAGAGGCCAGCTACAAGTCCATCTTGAAGTTTCGTTGTCGCTTCGACTTTTTCCTTCTTTCTTCCGTCTTTTCATATTTTCTTTTCTTTGAATTCTACTGGGAATAGTACCTACGATGGACTTGTAGATGGCCTCAACTTGCTTATCCGTCCTAGGAAGAAATGGAAGAATACGGTTATCTTCTAATTCAAATAAAAGAGAAAATAAATTCCCTGGCAATCCTTATCGACCTGTATATTCAGGACACGAGTATGAAAGAGGTCTCATTCAACTCGAAGAACATTAGTACGCAGGAACGCAATTTTCTCGTCATTAGACAATGTTATGACTCTCGTTTGTGTAGTCGGTAGATAGTTCGCGATGTATTTTGCCGTCTGAAGTGCGTCCATTCTTCTTTATTCCGACAGTTTTGTGGTGTTTTTTAGCTTTTCTGCTTGTGGCTTTGCGGATGGTTACCTAATCTGTGTACTGGAATATCTAAAATGTAAGAATAATTGTTTTTATTTTATTGTATAAATTTAAATACCTAGTTGTTATGTAATACCTATTACCTATCCTTATCTACTGAAAACGTTTCCATTAAGTCATACCCAATTATAATTGTTTTATTGTGATATCTTGCCTAAAAAATACTTCCAAATGAATATAGAAGGAACCAGAAAGCAAGGTAGACCACGGCTGGCGAGTTTAAACACACTCGCGTTTCATCCGAGAACAAAACTATTTTAATTTTTTTTTTTTTTTGAAAATTGCATTGTTGCGCTAATTTTGACGCGGAGTTTATATTCATTTCACTTACCCTCCATAATGCATCATTTAAACTTAGTGGGTAAATTATAGAAGCCCTATTCTGTTAGAAACTATTTTAGTCGTGATTGTTACCTTAAACAATTTCTTTTAAGTTAATTTGTCTAAATTTACAAGGATAGTTTCAAAGGATCATATTTGTCTGCCTCAGTGGCAAAGATATTGGAAATTATTGTTACTTATTATTTTATTTATAAGATATTTTCAAGTAGGTACCTAGATATCATATTATTAATCTCTGCATGTAATGTATGTAACAATATCTAAAATTATGAAAGTTACAGGTAGCTATAGAAATTGTGATGGAGTATCGTTAGAAGAACTCTGAAAACTACCTCACATCCATATTTATTTTGATTGATCTGATATCAGGGTGTTCAACATGGGTGAATAACCCATATGGAAATTATTACGAGTATTTAACAGACTTAACCAAACAAGTCCGAGATAGCCTTTTCATTGTGATTTGATTGAAACTGAAGATTGAAAAATGATCAAGTTTTCATTTCGTTTTGAAGATTTTATTTTGTGTTAAAGAAAATATTTTCAATTTGTTTGTTTGGTAAGAAGACTAATAAAAGCTATTCATAATATTCTTGTGAATGGAAAAAAAAAACGTTTTGTAAAATAATAATTGTTAGGTATGTCTGAAGAATGAATGGGACATTGAATCACCTTCACGCCCTCCCTACTGTCCTTCTATTACAAATTATATTCGAGAAGGAGATATGATGAAGATTGCACACATTCAATTTAGCGTAGACCACTTAATTTTTACTTTTATCAAGGTTTTGACGTAGGCTTCTTCTAATGACCTACTTAATTTTCGTGTGTTGATTTTGTTGAATGTTTGGTGTAGAGTTCAATGATTCCTTATCTAGCCATGACCAGAAACGCACCTATTTTTCACTCATCTCGTGCTTTTTCACTCATCTGGAACTGTGTGACACTCCGTTATGTGTGCACTCTGCGCTACAGAGAGGTACTCAACAATCACTACGTATAGGATATAAGTAGTTTATTATCTAAGGAAGTACCTGTAATCAGTACCTGGTGGTACTCTAGCACTATGCCAAGATGTGACTCAGACTGATATCACCAGTGGGAAATGCCTCGGGCTATTGATTATACCTTGGATCTGTTTATCATTGGAAAATTCGAGTCCTTCTGAGTTCTGAACTGAAGAATCTGGGAAACACAAGTACCTGGTGGTACTCTAGCACTATGCCAAGATGTGACTCAGACTGATCTCACCAGTGGGAAATGCCTCGGGCTATTGATTATGCCTTGGATCTGTTTATCATTGGAAAATTCGAGTCTTTCTGAGTTCTGAACTGAAGAATCTGGGAAACACATGATTGCATTGATTGCAAAGTTTCTTATTTTCTCGTCATATGAAATCGTGGCTGCATGCGTACAGATTACAGACCATGGGCTGAAAGTCACATTTTTGGTCTCAGGAGACCCTCGAACTGATACTTGTGTCTGCCCTTTCTCCAATGTAGAAAATTTCCAATTGTCATTTTGTATTGGTTTCCTTTTATGACTTTGACCCCATCCTAATTCTGTCTCATTGTGTAAGTTTCTCAATACATACATACCTAATGTGGTAAAAACGTAGAAAGTACCTAATTATGGTGTCAGCATTCAAACACACACACACACACACACACACACACACACACACACACACACACACACTTTATATGCAAAATTTTAAATCCACTTGTTTATGCTCAGGACAAGTTGTGCAATATTTACACCGTGGTTACCTACATGCACCTGCATTATCAACACTTCTCCCCTGCACCTACTTGAGACAAAGACGTGAAACTTTACTAAAATAAAGCGCAGGGCAAACTTTTCATGCACAATGAAATTTCAAAGTAGTTTTCCCGACTTTTTTGTTGTGTAAGTTTAGATTATTCATTTATTTATGTATGTTCATGGGGTGATGTAAGAGTCGTCCATTTACTAGGTAGGTAGGTAGGTATACACTTTTCTTTTTCCTTCTCAATCAGTTGCTTTCCAAATCTGAGACACAAATGAGATTTTTGAGACAGGACAGTATGACCTTAAGAACTCTTGGGGAGTTGGGCTTATTTTCTCGTCATATGAAATCGTGGCTGCATGCGTACAGATTACAGACCATGGGCTGAAAGTCACATTTTTGGTCTCAGGAGACCGTCGAACTGATACTTGTGTCTGCCCTTTTTCCAATGTAGAAAATTTCCAATTGTCATTTTGTATTGGTTTCCTTTTGTGACTTTGACCCCATCCTAATTCTGTCTCATTGTGTAAGTTTCTCAATAGGTATATAGCTAATGTGGTAAAAACGTAGAAAGTACCTAATTATGGTGTCAGCATTCAAACACACACACACTTTATATGCAAAATTTTAAATCCACTTGTTTATGCTCAGGACAAGTTGTGCAATATTTACACCGTGGTTACCTACAAGCACCTGCATTATCAACACTTCTCCCCTGCACCTACTTGAGACAAAGACGTGAAACTTTCATAAAATAAAGCGCAGGGCAAACTTTTCATGCATAATGAAATTTCAAAGTAGTTTTCCCGACTTTTTTGTTGTGTAAGTTTAGATTATTCATTTATTTATGTATGTTCATGGGGTGATGTAAGAGTCGTCCATTTACTAGGTAGGTAAGACTTTTTTGTTGTGTAAGTTTAGATTATTCATTTATTTATGTATGTTCATGGGGTGATGTAAGAGTCGTCCATTTACTAGGTAGGTATACACTTTTCTTTTTCCTTCTCAATCAGTGGCTTTCCAAATCTGAGACACAAATGAGATTTTTGAGACAGGACAGTATGACCTTAAGAACTCTTGGGGAGTTGGTAGTCAAAGGCCAAGTTCCTTGAGTAGCTTTTCCTCTCCGTCTCTTTATTTCATTTTGCGTAGGAGTGGCAGGTCATAAATTAAACATGCTTGGAAAAGAAAGAAGGAGAGAACAAGAGAATAATAGAGTTCAAGAAACAATCTGTAACAACATTTTCCCCTATCATGATGTGATCGAAAATAGATTCCCCACGTCCAATAATAATACATATTTTATGGTCTATGTCAAATTTTTGAATTTTACCTATTTATAATTTTTCCCACCCATACATTGCACCTATGTATTTATATCGTGTACCTATTTTAAATTTTTCCTATCCATACATTGCACCTATATACATATTTATATCGTGTACCTGTACCTATTTATAATTTTTCCTACCCATGTTACACCTACATATTTCTGTCTATATTTTACTCTTATTGTCTACCCATGTACCTATTTATTAATTTTCTTACCCATAAAATATCTCACCCCCTTCCCTGCTCGGATACTCCTTCCTATCTTCTTTTACGAGTTTCTAACCAAAGTAATTTTTTACGAGTACACAATCGAAGTATAAACAAAACTTCACTCGTCCCCTTTATACGGATTGCATGTACTGTTATTAAAATGTTCGTTCTCAAGTCATGACCAGAAACGCACCTATTTTTCACTCATCTCGTGCTTTTTCACTCATCTGGAACTGTGTGACACTCCGTTATGTGTGCACTGTGCACTCTGCGCTACAGAGAGGTACTCAACAATCACTACGTATAGGATATAAGCAGTTTATTATCTAAGGAAGTACCTACCTGTAATCAGTACCTGGTGGTACTCTAGCACTATGCCAAGATGTGACTCAGACTGATCTCACCAGTGGGAAATGCCTCGGGCTATTGATTATGCCTCGGATCTGTTTATCATTGGAAAATTCGAGTCCTTCTGAGTTCTGAACTGAAGAATCTGGGAAACACATGACTTTAAATTTGACAAAATTTTGATTTATAAAAACCTTGCCATCAAATATTGTTAAGAAAACTCTCACGTTTACTAGGCGAGTGATTAGTCCGTTTCTCGTGGCGTTTTGTATAACAACCTTATTGTGTAATTACTAGCTGCAATATTTCATAATTGAGATAAGATAAGGGAATTCGGAAATTGGAGCGGCATTATCACAGACATGACTCATCAGGATATTAGAATGTTAGGTATGTGTCATAGTGTAGGAATAGGTATATCCAATGTACTTCCTTTGAACGGGTAACAGGTACTTTCCCTTCGTTCTAAGGTATGAAATCGTGGCTGCATGCGTACAGATTACAGACCATGGGCTGAAAGTCACATTTTTGGTCTCAGGAGACCCTCGAACTGATACTTCCAATGTAGAAAATTTCCAATTGTCATTTTGTATTGGTTTCCTTTTGTGACTTTGACCCCATCCTAATTCTGTCTCATTGTGTAAGTTTCTCAACACACACCTAATGTGGTAAAAACGTAGAAAGTACCTAATTATGGTGTCAGCATTCAAACACACACACACACTTTATATGCAAAATTTTAAATCCACTTGGTTATGCTCAGGACAAGTTGTGCAATATTTACACCGTGGTTACCTACATGCACCTGCATTATCAACACTTCTCCCCTGCACTTACTTGAGACAAAGACGTGAAACTTTACTAAAATAAAGCGCAGGGCAAACTTTTCATGCATAATGAAATTTCAAAGTAGTTTTCGCGACTTTTTTGTTGTGTAAGTTTAGATTATTCATTTATTTATGTATGTTCATGGGGTGATGTAAGAGTCGTCCATTTACTAGGTAGGTAGGTAGGTATACACTTTTCTTTTTCCTTCTCAATCAGTTGCTTTCCAAATCTGAGACACAAATGAGATTTTTGAGACAGGACAGTATGACCTTAAGAACTCTTGGGGAGTTGGGAGTCAAAGGCCAAGTTCCTTGAGTAGCTTTTCCTCTCCGTCTCTTTATTTCATTTTGCGTAGGAGTGGCAGGTCATAAATTAAACATGCTTGGAAAAGAAAGAAGGAGAGAACAAGAGAATAATAGAGTTCAAGAAACAAATAACAAAGGAAACCTTGACCTGGTTTGAACTTGAGAAATGTCAGAGGAAGAGATAGGAGAAGATGAAGCGAAGGGAGGGAAATAACGAAGAGGAATACAGGAGGACAGGGAAAAAAGGGAGAGACATTAAGGAAAGAGGGGAATAGAGACGGTAGGGTAGGCGAAGGAGAGAAGAGGAAGAAAAGAAGAATGAATGAAGGAGAAATATTAATTTATCATGCTGGCTTCCCTCCTTTCCTTCCTCTCATTTTCGTATTCTCTTTGACCTATTTTTCCCTCCTCCTCCTCCTCTTCCTCTTCTTATCTTTTCTCTTCTTAAATCCCTATTAGATTTTCAATTATCGTTTTCCGAAATGTCAAATGTCGTCTTTGATCTTTTCTATACGAGCTCCGTAGTTGACTTAACTTGCAGACTGGATGGTTTAGGTGTACAATTGTTGGCTGGGGAATCTTCATCATCTAGATTTGGTTGGGTTTTATCACTGGAGACATCTTGTCTTTCAGAGTCTGAAAAAAAATAATTGGACTTTTAATTTAATAATAATAAAAAAAAAGGAGCTGTAACTTACTCATGGAACAAAGGTAGGTATCATCATCCCAAAATCAAAGAGACATGGAGGACAGGATAGGAGAAAGCCAGAATGAACCTTACAATACATATCTGTTTAGCATAAATAGTTCACATTTCAATCTAATTTAGGCTAATATAAATGGTATGGACATGTAAGAAGAATGGATGAGAATAGATTGCCTAAAAAATACTTCCAAATGAATATAGAAGGAACCAGAAAGCAAGGTAGACCACGACTGAGATGGAATGATCAAATCAACAAAGATATCATTAAAAGAAATCAAAATCCCAGTCTCATTGAGAACCAACAAAAATTTAATGATAGAACTTGGTGGAGAGGTTTTGTGAATAGTCGACCTGTTCCACCAAACAGAACGACTTAGGATATGTATGTATGTATGTATGTATCTTTGCTTGTGCCGCATGCCGGTTTAATTTAATATTTATGCCGGTTTTGGCCATATGTTACTTCTTCCTCCAAATCTTTTTACTTTCTATTACTACAGTGTAGCGAGCTATACTATTAATGAAAGCCAAGCGACTACTGCAAATCGACATGTTCGGGATTTGGATCAGTCAGAGTTTTGGTAAGTATACTTCCGTCCCTTTTAAGGCGTGTCCATACCATTCAATATCGTCCGAGATGTAGCCCAACTTAAACAGAATTTATGTCGTAACTAGAAAGCTGGATTTACCTTAGGTGTTAAGCTGTGTCCACACATAGTAGACCCGCCGTCGTTCGACGAGGTGAATCTATGTTGTCGAAGAAGTATAGACGGTGCAGACGTCGATCGACGGCCGATCGACTATGTGTGGACACACCTTGACAATACCAAAACGGCCATTGATTCAGTTCCCCTACCAGAAGGTCTAGGTAAGTCACATGAGAACTATTCCAGAATTTATGTCGTAACTAGAAAGCTGGATTTACCTCAGGTGTTAAGCTGTGTCCACACATAGTAGACCCGCCGTCGTTCCACGAGGTGGTTCAGACGTCGATCGACGGCCGGTCAACTGTGTGGACACACCTTGACAATACCAAAGGCCATAGAATCAGTTCCCCTACCAGAAGGTCTAGGTAAGTCAAAAAAGAACTATTTAGGTCGCAGCGTCTTGGGGCTCAAATAGCCCACGGCGTTGGCCTTACTTATATCAATTACCAATAAAGGGTCTGAATATGGGAAGGAAACAAATAGGTAATAGATAACAACTAGAACTTGGGAAAATCCTCCTGGAACATTCAAAGATTGGGTGTGAAGGAATACAGATCTGATGGTCTGACTTTACCAAACCTTGAGGTATTGGCAAGTGGTCAATAACTACCAGTAGGTACAGACACGCGTTATACTCCTATCGATTATTTATTGAGTGTAGATATACCTAGCTATTAGAGTTTCTGCTAGTAGCTGTGTGGATAGTAGTTACGGTCTGACTTTACCAAACCTTGAGGTATTGGCAAGTGGTCAATAACTACCAGTAGGTACAGACACGCGTTATACTCCTATCGATTATTGAGTGTAGATATACCTAGCTATTAGAGTTTCTGCTAGTAGCTGTGTGGATGTGGATAGTAGTTATCTATGTAATATAGGTAATAGATATCTAGTTCTAGCACCACGCGTGGAATCTGAGCATAAATGTTTGATGACTGTATCTTGTTAAATGTTTGATGATTGTATCTTGTTTGATTACTGTATCTTGATTGAACAAAGCTACCTGTATCTTGTTCAAGTCATTTTGACGAACAGCGTGTTATAGTCGGATGTATTCTCACTGGATATTGATGATTCAGTCACTTCCTTTACGGATAAAAGCTCGTTCCCATTTGTCGTGAGTTCCATCCGATTTTTCTCCGAATGTCCTGTAAGCAATGCAATTTAAATGAGAGTGTTCCCACTGCGCACGACACGATTTTTTTCCGAACAAGTGGGAACGGTCCTTAACATGTTATTTGTCAAATATATCAACTTCGTTTTGATGATTTCTAGTAGTTATCTATGTAATATAGGTAATAGATATCTAGTTCTAGCACCACGCGTGGAATCTGAGCATAAATGTTTGATGACTGTATCTAGTTAAATGTTTGATGATTGTATCTTGTTTGATTACTGTATCTTGATTGAACAAACCTACCTGTATCTTGTTCAAGTCATTTTGACGAACAGCGTGTTACAGCTGTTACAGTCGGATGTATTCTCACTGGATATTGATGATTTAGTCACTTCCTTTACGGATAGAAGCTCGTTCCCATTTGTCGTGAGTCCCATCCGATTTTTCTTCGAATGTCCTGTAAGCAATGCAATTTAAATGAGAGTGTTCCCACTGCGCACGACACGATTTTTTTTTCCGAACAAGTGGGAACGGTCCTTAACATGTTATTTGTCAAATATATCAACTTCGTTTTGATGATTTTAAGCAGTGTCCGCGACATCCAGTGGATGAAGAAGACCAGAGTTGGATGAGGGAGAGATAGTTGACCTTGGAGAGGTTGACACTTTGAGGTCTAGGCTACCGCTGCGCTGGTACGAAGCATGATGACCTTGGCCTTTGGAGACACTTTGAGCGCTAGGCTATCACTGGCTCGAAGCATACGCTGATACGGAGCTACGCCATTTCAACGCCAACCAAAGCTGGTGTGACTAGAATAGCCTAGACCTCAAAGTGTCAACCTCTCCAAGGTCAACTATCTCTCCCTCATCCAACTCTGGTCTTCTTCATCCACTGGATGTCGCGGACACTGCTTCTGTTATTGTAGTAGAGTGCCAGTAGGGCCAGAACATGCATGAGGTTATGAGAGTTGAAGCAGAGGTCTGTGTGCCCTGGCCACCACCGTTCCGGCACCTTTTCCGCTCCAATCACGCCTCCTATGACACACATCACGTCCTACGGAGAAGAATGAGGCGGTAAGTCTCTCCACTGGCTCAGCATTTACCATCGACGTCGTTCGACATTAAGGCGTGGCCACACATAGTCAACCGGCCGTCGATCGACGTCGATTCACAATAAATTCACATCGATCGACGGCCGTCGACTATATGTGGACACACCTAGTACACTGTTTCTCCTATAACATTCGGGTCATTGTGATAGCCAGCTATTGCCTGTTCTCCATCTGGGGACTCCACAAGGTAAAATTTTGTCCGTGCGATTTTTTAAGAGGTTTGATAGAGGGAACTGTAAAAACTGAGGTCTTATTAGCGTCTCAAAAATTGAAGGCAGAAGAAGTGCTTCGTAGGAGAAAGCAAGCCATGCCGAGAACGAACCTTATCCGTTCAGTATAAAGTCCTCTCCGAGCGGGAATCAAACCCAAGACATAGCGCTAGCAAAGTGTAAGGGCAAACAGCCTTAAGCTTCTATAAATCTAGCGCTTGCAGGCGCGCTACCCTTCAAAAGCTAACTAGGCTGGTATCCAAAGGAATTTGTTCCTACTCGGCTGTTGCTATCAGAACGTAGGAGGAAGAAAAATAATGAACGCAATATGAAAAGAGTAGGAGATTAAATCTGAAAAGAAAAAGTTAATGAATAGAGCAACAACAAAAGAACATAGAAAAGAAAGCGCTCTGCTGAGTACTTGACAAGGTCTGGAGATTTTAATTTTGCTGAACAGGCACTAGACTGCATTTGTTAGACAGTTACTTGATGTGTTAAAGTTAACAACCTCGGTCCTCGACAAAAGGCGTTCTTATCAGAGCTTATTTTCTTCGTAGACAATGTAGAAAGTACTCGAGGCTCTTGTCTGAATGAGAGTTGATTAGTTCCAGGTATAATTTAAGTTCAGAGTTCTTGAATTCTACTCGCAATTTCCATACTAGCTTATCTTCTGTCTTTATAAATTTTGGTCTTGAAATACATTTGACTCGCGCGCGATCCAGTTGATAGGAAGGAAGACATGCGGGCATAAAATAAGGACGAGCTTTATTTCCTGCCGATTTTTTTTATTCCTCCCCTGAACTGGAGGCTTAATTTACATTTTTCTCTTCGTAATAGGCATGAGGTAGGTAATATTACATAATTGGCTAGCTTGTTTGACGTAGGAAAGATATTTGCATAATGTGTAAAGACTGTAAAGTTTATGGCACAGGCTCCTTGAGACCTAATGTAACAGTACGTTTACAGAATTCAATACTCCATCCATCACCATTTTTAAATCGTTTATTGACAATAATACTCGTAAATTTAGTGGTAAATACGATAGTTTCTTAATTGCTATGAATGAATAACAATTACTATTTACTAGTAGATATTTTCCTCATTTTCTTGGTCAGAACCAGCAGTCTTGATTCGGACCACTGAAAGGGTATGCTTGTACTCTGTCAACTATCCACCCTAACTTAAAATGTTGTGGTTCTTCGGACTTGAAGTTGGCACCTTGTTTTGTACTGGACGTTTCGGAACCACAACATTGTAAGTTAATGGTGGATTTCACCAACCTTCTTTTTAGCCCCTAACAGGCTGTTAGGGCCCTGTTAAGCCTATACAAATCAAATGGAACTTAACAGGCCTTCTAGGGACTGGAAAACAGCAAGATGAAAATTCCCTTTCCTCGTAAAGAATCAAGGTTTGTAGAAACCCTTCAACATCAGATTAATCCAAAGTCTGACATTGTTGACCCGAAAAAGTTAACATTTGGGTCACCCTGTCCCCGTTAGAAAAGAAAAGAACATTTAAAACACCCACGTCAAAAGGAACGAAGAGAGAAACATAAAGGAGGAGATGAAAACTTTCCAAAAGCGAATTTCAACAAATGACTTCACACTTTTATTATTACTTTCTGTTCTTGAATGGAATATGATCGTAAACTTCTTGCTGAATGACTGGACGGAATGAGATTTATAGCTTTGAAAATTAGAATGAAGCAAAAATTCAATGTTGATAAATGACAATTATTAATCTATCAGCGTCAAATAGGTGGAATGAAAATTAATGAAACTACCTATTTGGCATGAAAGACAACAAAGTGAGATCATAATTGGCATCAAAGCTAAGAAAACTATTACTCAAACTAACTATGCTGAAGGCGAGGCGGTACATGAAAATACATTAGGTATGAGCAAAGATAACCAAAAAATTACAACTTTTAACGAAACTATGAGGAACTCGTCATGGAATTTACTCGTAATAGAAGCTCTACTAGATTCATCATGAGATTTGGACACAATGAATATGTGAAGAAGTTGGCAGTGAACCAAAATTCTTCCACAAAATATTATGATGCTATGTTGGGTGAAAGAGTTCATCTTGATGTACGCAGTAGAAGTTTGCAATATCCATTACATACATTTCAAGTCTGCTGAGAATTAAATTTAATGCATAGATAAGTTCTACTTTAGCTATACATGTTACGTCATATGGAAAATTATCGATCAGTGCTAAGTACCTACATAGTATCTCATATCAGAATATATGAGCCTTATGTTACCAAGTTTTGTGTAAGATATTGATGGTAATGTTAGTCTCCAAAAGAAAAGTCAAACATAAAAGTAACTCAGTGGAAAACCATATTGGTCTATCTTAAAATTGGCGTAAAAATCTTGAAATAATAATACACAGGATGAAAAACAGCAATGATTCGAGATCAGCAGTACAGAAGAAAAACAACTCAAAGGAAGCCTTACAAAGCCATTGCAAACAAAACCAAAGTATGTACAAAGCAAACCATGCAACAACAGCAATAAGATAGGTACAAAGAAAACTGCGAATACTGAGACATATCAAACGAAGAAAAGGAAAACCTCTAAAAGCCTAAGTGAATAATCTGCTAGGGACCAATAACATTCACTCAAAAAAGAAAAGCTCAATCAATACTCCAGAGACAACTGAAAATTCAATTTGTGTTAGAAATGGTCAATGCTTGGAGCCACACTTTGAGGTAATTGGTTCAAAGTGTTTAAACAATCTGATCCATTTTAGACTTTTGGGGTTTTTTCAAGAGGTTTGATAGGGAACTGTAACAGCGAAGGTCTTATCGTCCCGAAATCGACGAGAAAAGGCAGACAGGATAGGAGAAAGTCAGCCGTTCCGAGAATGGACCATATCTGTGTAAGATAAAATCCATCCCAGATGGGAATAGAATGCGCGACCTAGCATTTATAAAGCAGACGCGCTAGCCTTTTGGGTTTTGCTGAACCAATCAGATTGTTGAATTCAATTCAATTAGCTTTCTCAAAGTATGGCCCCGAACATGACGAGATTTCTATTTTGAGTGTATGTAAAATACTGGGGGGTTAGAATCACTCGAAATGAGAAGCTTACCTGTAGAATGGTAGGAATCAGGGAGTCTGGAGCACCTCCTCCATATTTCGTCAGACGTAGAAGGCACAGAAGATTTCGCATCATGAAAGGAAGTGCGAAACAGATTCTACGACTCCATGGAGTTCTTGCAATCAACGCCTGAATGAAACAGAATGACCAGGTTAAACATTTTAGGGTGGATAAATTAAATGACATTTTTGATTTGCCAACTATCACACTAAGGGTGGTTTTCAACAATATTTTTTCAGTCCCTAGAAGGCCTGTTAAGTTCCATTTGATTTGTATAGGCTTAACAGGGCCCTAACAGCCTGCTAGGGGCTAAAAAGAAGGTTGGTGAAATCCACCATTAACTTACAATGTTGTGGTTCCGAAACGTCCAGTACAAAACAAGGTGCTAACTTCAAGTCCGAAGAACCACAACATTTTAAGTTAGGGTGGATAGTTGACTGAGTACATACCCTTTCAGTGGTCTGAATTAAGACTGGTGTCAGGATAAAATCCGCCCCGGGTGGGAGTCGAACCAGCGACCTAACGCTTATTAAGCTGACACGCTACCCACCAAGCTAACTAGGCTGGTAATCTTGTCATTTAGCTGGAATTTAATCAATTACAGTTTCATTTGTCCTCTTGGTTATTGGAACTTGAACACTTCTATATTAGACGTACATTTGTCATCTCCACTAAAAAAAATTAATTCATTAGTGGATGTAACAAATCAAAGTGACAAACAACTCTTCGAAGTCTTGTTCACTTAACAAATTTATTAGGTAGATTCCTATAACCTACTTACCAAAGAGTTTAGTACAACCTATTATACACGTACATAGTTTGTAGGTACCTACTCAGTAAATTACCTATTTATAAAGGAGTAATGGGTACTATTAGGATATAGGAAAAGTAAAAAACAAAGCCCTACTAATTTGACTAGCTTAAAAATATAAATACTAGCAGTTTGCAAAACAAAATATGTACCTAATATACCACAAATCCACACTTCCAATACAAAATGAAGAAATTCAAACTGGCAACAATATAAAATTATAGCTATTACCTAAGTCTAGAGATCAGTCTACTAGCCAATTATGTAATATTACCTACGTCATGCCTATTACGAAGAGAAAAATGTAAATTTAAGCCTCCAGTTCAGGGGAGGAATAAAAAAAAAATCGGCAGGAAATAAAGCTCTTCCTTCTTTTATGCCCTCATGTCTTCCTTCCTATCAACTGGATCGCGAGTGAAATGTATTTCAAGACTAAAATTTATAAAGACAGAAGATGAGCTAGTATGGAAATTGCGAGTAGAATTCAAGAACTCTGAACCTAAATTATACCTGGAGCTAATCAACTCTCATTCAGACAAGAGCCTCGAGTACTTTCTACATTGTCTACGAAGAAAATAAGCTTTGATAAGAACGCCTTTTGTCGAGGACCGAGGTTGTTAACTTTAACACATCAAGTTATTGTCTAACAAATGCAGCAGTCTAGTGCCTGTTCAGCAAAATTAAAATCTCGAGACCTTGTCAAGTACTCAGCAGAGCGCTTTCTTTTCTATGTTCTTTTGTTGTTGCTCTATTCATTAACTTTTTCCTTTCAGATTTAATCTCCTACTCTTTTCATATTCCGTTCATTATTTTTCTTCCTCCTACGTTCTGATAGCAACAGCCGAGTAGGAACAAAGTCCTTTTGGATACCAGCCTAGTTAGCTTTTGGAGGGTAGAGCGTCTGCAAGCGCTAGAGCGCTAGAGTGTAAGGGCTGTTTGCCCTTACACTTTGCTAGCGCTATGTTTCGGGTTTGATTTCCGCTCGGGGCGGACTTTATACTGAACGGATAAGGTTCGTTCTCGGCATGGCTTACTTTCTCCTACGAAGCACTTCTTCTGCCTTCAATTTTCGAGACGCTAAGGCCTCCATTTTTAACGTGTGTCCATGACACATAGTCGACGGCCGTCGATTGATGTGAATTTATTGTGAATCGAAGTGGATAGACGTTGATTAATCGACTATGTTTGGACACACCTTTACAGTTCCCTCTATCAAACCCTTAAAAAAAATAGCCTGGATGCTTTGACAGATATCACCAGTGACACTATCTGAATTTTGTTCTCTCCGCCTCTGAATCAAATGAAATGATTTTTCGTCTTCTATTTCCTTTTGCATATCATTTATTTTCTTTTCTAGAACGTCTTGAACGTTTGATTTCACAAGTTCCTCTCTAACAACGTTGATTTCTTCGGTGATTTATCACAGCTTTGACAGATATCACCAGTGACACTATCTGAATTTTGTTCTCTCCGCCTCTGAATCAAATGAAATGATTTTTTGTCTTCTATTTCCATATCATTTATTTTCTTTTCTAGAACGTCTTGAACGTTTGATTTCACAAGTTCCTCTCTAACAACGTTGATTTCTTCTGTGCCATTTTGTAGATCAGCCACTTCTAATTTTTTATCGATCATATTCCTGATCATGGGCTGAATATTATCAGAAATCTTGTCAAATGTTGGTAACCTCGTTTCCTTTTTGTTCTTTTTTGCAAGTCCAGTCTGTAGCAATCTCGATCGCTTTTTGATCTTATTAGACTCATTAATTTTCTTAGCTTGAACCTTCACGTTTACAACATTGCTGTCAATTATTTCATTAGCTTTGACAGATATCACCAGTGACACTATCTGAATTTTGTTCTCTCCGCCTCTGAATCAAATGAAATGATTTTTCGTCTTCTATTTCCATATCATTTATTTTCTTTTCTAGAACGTCTTGAACTTTTGATTTCACAAGTTCCTCTCTAACAACGTTGATTTCTTTTGTGCCATTTTGTAGATCAGCCACTTCTAATTTTTTATCGATCATATTCCTGATCATGGGCTGAATATTATCAGAAATCTTGTCAAATGTTGGTAACCTCGTTTCCTTTTTGTTCTTTTTTGCAAGTCCAGTCTGTAGCAATCTCGATCGCTTTTTGATTTTATTGGACTCATTAATTTTCTTAGCTTGAACCTTCACGTTTACAACATTGCTGTCAATTATTTCATTGTTGAGATTATTTGCCGACTTGGGTTTTACATTGTGAAGATTTTCAATTTTTGTGATAATTTTTTTGACTTGTTTGGCACTGGAATCGGGTTTTACAGCGCTTCTGATCATTTCTATGCCTTTTTCCTCGTCTGATTGAAAACTTTCGTCTGTGAGTAAGCTGCTGTCACTATCATCCGTGTCAGTTGTTATTTCATCGAGATCACTGTCTATAGTGTTATTGTTGTTATCTTCTAGCTTGGTAGTGTTATTTGTGGTTCGTTTTTGTTAAGCTACGCCGAGCAAGACCACTAAATGGATGAGTGACATGAACGGCCATGCCTTAAGGATTTCGGCTAGTTATTTATAAAAATATACCACCGAATGGACTAGATAAAAGTAAATACTACTGAGATAAAAGATAATCTAGAAAAAGAAAACATGACCAGGACTACAATCTGAATTTAAACTCAGTTTAAGTTTAACTTTTGGAGCAATCCGATTGGTTGAAGTTTTATTTTAATTCTTTCTTAGAGCAATCCGATTGGTTGATTTTAAACTTTTTAGCCAATCAGATTGCTTAATCCGAGAGTTGAATTGTAGTCCCGTCACTAATTATACACGGTTAACACTCCTTGGTATTAACCAACACTACTACTGAGATAAAAGATAATCTAGAAAAAGAAAACATGACCAGGACTACAATCTGAATTTAAACTCAGTTTAAGTTTAACTTTTGGATTAAGCAATCCGATTGGTTGAAATTTTAGTTTAACTCTTTTTTGGAGCAATCCGATTGGTTGATTTTAAACTTTTTAGCCAATCAGATTGCAATGCTTAATCCGAGAGTTGAATTGTAGTCCCGTCACTAATTATACACGGTTAACACTCCTTGGTATTAACCAACACCCCCTCCCCTGGTATTAACCAAAGGCTCTCAACTCGGCATCGATCTAGAAATTCACTTCCAATATTCCATCAGACTCGGCCGTGTAACTTTTGACGCGTGAAAACCAGAAGGGAGGAAATTTGGAACCCAGGGTGTCGAAATTGTCGGTGTTGGTATCTCCCAGATAGTTGGTTCTAGAGATGGAATAGTCTTGCCATTGGAGACACACGTTACGTTTGTGTCGATGAGTGTCGATCTTCAACTCCTGAAAAAAATTTCATTGAAAGACGTCCATTTCGAGAACGAATATTATTATTATCATTTTTTTTTTTCTTAAAAAAGAAAAATGTTTCACGCCCGCACCGTTTTTATTTCTTAGCAATGGAACAACTTCTACATTAGACTCCTGTGGTCTGTGTCGTAGCATGGCCACCCCGCAGTATGTCCCTTATCAGATGGACGATACGAAACATAAAATTACCCATTTAGGTGCTGGGGCAACACGAGAACCACAGAAAGAAACCAGTTGAAACATTTACAATCGAAATACAAGGACAGTTTTTTTGTCGATGGTGGGCTCTGAATCCGGAACCTTCTGCATAGCAAGCGCGTTACTACTGGACTCAACGTGTTCCCAAAATTAATAGTAAATAATATTAATGATAATAAAAACTTACCAGGTGGAAAGTCTGATCTCTCGTCTCATACTCATTCACCCTCCTGTTCCTAGTCTTCACTCGAGCATTGGCCAAATTATAGCGACTCTGTTTAGCCACTATAAACACACGATCCCCTCTCATCTTGTAATGACCAATCAGAATGGTGGAATCGCGAGGTGTACGCCATTTCAGACTTCCCACAACTGAGGAGGGAACGTCTGCTGTGGTCAGGAGTAGGACCAGACCTCCTGGGAAAAATCTGGTGACAATAGAGAAGCAACGAAATGATCAAGTTAACCGCCAGCCTAGTTACCCTTGAATGGTAGCGCGCCTGCTTTAAGTGCTAGGTCGCGGATTCGATTCCCGCACGGAGTACGAGAAAATTGCGTTCCTGCGTACTAATGTTCTTCGAGTTGAATGAGACCTCTTTCATACTCGTGTCCTGAATATACGGGTCGATAAAGATTGCCAGGGAATTTATTTTCTCTTTTATTTGAATTAGAAGATAACCGTATTCTTCCATTTCTGCCAAGGACGGGTAAGCAAATTGAGGCCATCTACAAGTCCATCGTAAGTACTATTCCCAGTAGAATTCAAAGAAAAGAAAATGTGAAAAGACGGAAGAAAGAAGGAAAAAGTCGAAGCGAAAACGAAACTTCAAGATGGACTTGTAGCTGGCCTCTACACACACGTGTACAGTGTACACACAAGAAGTCCAACAAATGGACTTGGTGGAATCGCGAGGTGTACGCCATTTCAGACTTCCCACAACTGAGGAGGGTACGTCTGCCGTGGTCAGGAGTAGGACCAGACCTCCCGGGAAAAATCTGGTGACAATAGAGAAGCAACGAAATGATCAAGTTAACCGCCAGCCTAGTTACCTTGACTGGTAGCGCGCCTGCTTTAAGTGCTAGGTCGCGGATCCGATTCCCCCGAGTTTATCCCAAATAGATAAGGTGCATTCTCAGAACGGCTGGCTTTCTATCTTGTCCTGATTTTCTCTTCGATTTCGGAGCCATAATACCTCCGTTGTTACCTATAGTGTCAGCAAAAAGAGGGTAAAACCTTGTCGTTAACGAATTCAGTGGACAGGGCTGTTAAGTTTCATCTCCCAAAGTTGATGAAAAATTCAAAAGTAGATACTCGTAGAAAATGTCAACAGAATAGCGCTGAAAATTGACAGTAATGCACGAATATCTATCACACACTATACCGATAAAAAAAAAAAAATAATAATAAATAAAAATAAAATAGGTACCTACTTCAGGAAGTGGACTCCTTGGAAAGATCTAAAGATTCTCACCTCATTGAAAAATAATTAATAATAACAAAAATATTTCCAGGAAACAATGTTAGCACTGAAGAGGTCCTACGATAGATTTATTGCCATAAATGATTTCTAGCATTTCTGGCTAATACCTACTGGAAGTTCCCCGGATGGGTTCGATTCCCTATAGCAACAAAACAAGCAGGTACAGTGTACACAAAAACTTCAGAAGACTTCAGTCCTCGTACAAACTTCGAGCCTTAGGGGTAGGGGCAAACAGCCCTAACCCAGCGTAGAATATAGATGACAATTTCCATAGGAAGTGCAGAGAAGTGTGTTGCGGTTTGTGGGTGTGCAGGCAAGATGAAAGTATTGTGCTTGCATAGCAGTCGTTGACATCTAAGTCTAATCAAAGTCTCACTCATACATATTTTTACAGTTTATGGGTATAAAGTAAGTCACAAAAGATCTAACCAGGTCGCATTGACATAGGGCATTTATTATAGCCGATGGACCTACTCATACTAATACCAATGGTATGCAGTTCACTATGATGTCTAGGAAAACTCCTTGAGTCTTGGAAAACCAATGGTGATAAAAACGGGGAGTGAGTAACGTAGGGAAAAAAAGACAGAGAGAGAGGGAGAGAGGGAGGGAGAGAGAAAGAGAAAAAAAAGAAAAAGGGAGGAAGTGAGGGGGGGGAGAGAGAGAGGAGAGGAGAGTCTAATCAAAGTCTCACTCATACATATTTTTACAGTTTATGGGTATAAAGTAAGTCACAAAAGATCTAACCAGGTCGCATTGACATGGGGCATTTATTATAGCCGATGCATACCTCTACAAACCCTGGAGCACATATCAATAGACCTGGCATCATGATGTTGTGACATAACCCAGCGTAGAATATAGATGACAATTTCCATAGGAAGTGCAGAGAAGTGTGTTGCGGTTTGTGGGTGTGCAGGCAAGATGAAAGTGTTGTGCTTGCATAGCAGTCGTTGACATCTGACCAGTAGATCTTCACTTCCATCATATTCATCTTCCTCTTCTTCATTGCTATCCTCACCACCGCTGGGAACTTCTTCAAACCTGAACAAAAGACTCAGTTTCATTTCTACACTGATCAGTTTCATTTTCCCCATCCGTGGTACAAGCTCTGCTTATACAGATGGGTATACCATTTATAAAAATTCAGCATGTTCTTAGAGTTATATTGAAAATAATAAATGGAAACTTAACAAATTATACTGATATATTCTGACTTGACTTCGTGAGGATTCATCTTGAAAAGAAAAACACCAGTAATTCATATGAGAAGAGTACTTATAAGTTACTGGTATTCTTCTTAGTTTCATTTCTTTTCTTTCTTTTCCTTTATCAATTTCTAGCTTTCTACTTGTTTATTTTTAGTGAGTTCTCTAGCACTATACCAAAAGACTCAGTTTCATTTCTACACTGATCAGTTTCATTTTCCCCATCCGTGGTACAAGCTCTGCTTATACAGATGGGTATACCATTCATAAAAATTCAGTATGTTCTTAGAGTTATATTGTAAATAATAAATGGAAACTTAACAAATTATACTGATATATTCTGACTTGACTTCGTGAGGATTCATCTTGAAAAGAAAAACACCAGTAATTCATATGAGAAGAGTACTTATAAGTTACTGGTGTTCTTCTTAGTTTCATTTCTTTTCTTTCTTTTCCTTTATCAATTTCTAGCTTTCTACTTGTTTATTTTTAGTGAATTCTCTAGCAGTCTAGCACTATACCCATGGACTTTATGCTGCATGGTTTAGACAACCCTAAGTAAATTTCTACAATCAATTTTTGGGCCCCTATCATTTCTACACTGATCAGTTTCATTTTCCCCATCCGTGGTACAAGCTCTGCTTATACAGATGGGTATACCATTTATAAAAATTCAGTATGTTCTTAGAGTTATATTGAAAAGCGGTCAAACTTTCTTGACTTGGCGGGGCGGAGCGCTACCGCGCTCCTTAATAATAAATGGAAACTTAACAAATTATACTGATATATTCTCACTTGACTTCGTGAGGATTCATCTTGAAAAGAAAAACACCAGTAATTCATATGAGAAGAGTACTTATAAGTTACTGGTGTTCTTCTTAGTTTAATTTCTTTTCTTTCTTTTCCTTTATCAATTTCTAGCTTTCTACTTGTTTATTTTTAGTGAATTCTCTAGCACTATAACCATGGACTTTATGCTGCATGGTTTAGACAACCCTAAATTTCTACAATCAATTTTTGGGCCCCATAAATATAGAATTCACCTCTTCAACGGAAAGAAATTCAGAACTGTAGAACACACTGATGGATAAACAAGTGAGTTTTCACTTGATTATATGTTTTTAAGCATATTAACTTTGCAGACAGTAGATTTCCTACCTGAAAGTTAAAAAGTTAAACATGTGATAAAACTCATTTTCATACCCATTCACTTCAGGTGTTTCACTGCTACCCCATAAATATAGAATTCACCTCTTCAACGGAAAGAAATTCAGAACTGTAGAACACACTGATGGATAAACAAGTGAGTTTTCACTTGGTTATATTTTTAAGCATATTAACTTTGCAGACAGTAGATTTCCTACCTCAAAGTTAAAAAGTTAAACATGTGATAAAACTCATTTTCATACCCATTCACTTCAGGTGTTTCACTGCTCACTTCTTGCCGTAAAGTTCTAGCTTGCTTGGATTCAGAGTAAATTCTGAATTCAATGTCAGGTACCAGCTGCATAGCATTCTTGTAGCATTGGATAGCATCATAGTACTTGCCACTCTGCTCATACTCTGTGCCTTGATGAAACAATAATTTTGCCTGAAAGGGGAGAAAAATAGTAACCACTTTATAAAATGTAGGGTACCTAGGTATTCAAGGTGAATTTGTCTGGCTGGGGGACGTTAAACAGGGAGTAGACCAGCTTAGTCTTGCTGGGGACTATAAACAGATATGTTTTTAAGCATATTAACTTTGCAGACAGTAGATTTCCTACCTCAAAGTTAAAAAGTTAAACATGTGATAAAACTCATTTTCATATCATACCCATTCACTTCAGGTGTTTCACTGCTCACTTCTTGCCGTAAAGTTCTAGCTTGCTTGGATTCAGAATAAATTCTGAATTCAATGTCAGGTACCAGCTGCATAGCATTCTTGTAGCATTGGATAGCATCATAGTACTTGCCACTCTGTTCATACTCTGTGCCTTGATGAAACAATAATTTTGCCTGAAAGGGGAGAAAAAATAGTAACCACTTTATAAAATGTAGGGTACCTAGGTATTCAAGGTGAATTTGTCTGGCTGGGGGACGTTAAACAGGGAGTAGACCAGCTTAATTCAGAATAAATTCTGAATTCAATGTCAGGTACCAGCTGCATAGCATTCTTGTAGCATTGGATAGCATCATAGTACTTGCCACTCTGTTCATACTCTGTGCCTTGATGAAACAATAATTTTGCCTGAAAGGGGAGAAAAAATAGTAACCACTTTATAAAATGTAGGGTACCTAGGTATTCAAGGTGAATTTGTCTGGCTGGGGGACATTAAACAGGGAGTAGACCAGCTTAGTCTTGCTGGGGACTATAAACAGGGAGTATACCAGCCTGAATTTCCCTTGCTAAAGAAATAGCAAGGGTTGAGAGGGAAGGGCATCCACTTGTAAAATTTGTAGCCAAAACCAAATGTCAGCCCAAAGCAATCACCCTAGTTAGGGCTGATTGAGAGGCTGACAAAAAACGCCAACCCCGTCTGTACACAGGAAAAGTTGAAGAAAAAGAAGAAGAGGTATTCAAGGTGAACAATTTTGACTAGAAATTACCTTGGTAACTAACAATTGATGAGTATATCATAATACTTACAGAACACAGGTCCTTTTCTTTTGTGAATTAAAAAAGGTACTTAAGTAAGAATCCTTTTTTTTTTTTTTTCTTCAATAGGTTAGATAGAGAGAACTACAACTGCTAGGATCTTATTGTACCAAAATCAAAGAGAGAAGGAAGACAGGATAAAAAAAAAGATAGCCTTTCCAAGAACAAACATTATTCCTTCAGGATATAATCTGCCCCTGGCAGGAATCAAACCTGCAACCTAGCACTTCCAAGCTCTACCCACAGAGCTTACTAGGCTGCTTAAAATCAAAGAATTTAATTACCTTTGTTTCAATGGACACATGCTTGGCTTTATCTCCCTTCTGCTTAGCCTTCACCTGGTCCTTGTCGCCAGAATCATCAACGTTCTTTACGTTGGATATTGAATCCAACTCTTGTTTCCATTTGATCCTGAATGAAGACAATGTCCCATTCAAGTTATCCTGAGGAAAAGCAAAAGTTTCAAGTTTAATCTCTTTTGTTTTATACAACTACACTGGTTCTTTTTGGTTGTTGTTGTTGGTGTTGTTGTTGGTGTTGTTGTTGGTGTTGTTGTTGGTGTTGTTGTTGGTGTTGTTGTTGGTGTTGTTGTTGGTGTTGTTGTTGGTGTTGTTGTTGGTGTTGTTGTTGGTGTTGTTGTTGGTGTTGTTGTTGGTGTTGTTGTTGGTGTTGTTGTTGGTGTTGTTGTTGGTGTTGTTGTTGGTGTTGTTGTTGGTGTTGTTGTTGGTGTTGTTGTTGGTGTTGTTGTTGGTGTTGTTGTTGGTGTTGTTGTTGGTGTTGTTGTTGGTGTTGTTGTTGGTGTTGTTGTTGGTGTTGTTGTTGGTGTTGTTGTTGGTGTTGTTGTTGGTGTTGTTGTAGCGGTGTAGCTGCTTCAAGGGGGGTTGATGGTCTCTAGTCAAGATTACTCGGCCCATCCCGAACCACAGTCAACTATGATGATCTGTGCTTGAAGCATCATAAACCCTGTATTGTTTTGTACACCTGCCTCGGTGGCGTAGTGGTCAAGACGCTCGCCTGGTAATCAGGAGGGCGTGGGTTCGATCCCAGCCGAGGTATGGAATTTTATCCTCATTGATTTGAGAATTTAACCACATAATAATAGAGCTCTAAGGGTTAGGTGGTAGAGAACGCCTAAGGCGTTAACCTCGCCTAGTGGTTGCCTTCCACTCAAGAGTCTATTATTATTATGGTACCTGAGATCAATCAATGTGATTTCTCTGCTTTCTTTTCTTTCTAGTCGGTGAAATTATTACCATGGTATCTTAAGGCTAAATAATTGAGAAATCACATTGATCATAAACCCTTTGTAACCTAAAGCTAGCCACAGACTGGTTAGGGTTCGGCTGCTGATCCCTATTTATAGTCTGTAACCAATAATCACCACTCATTCCGATATGGTTTCTTTGTTCCACAGTAACTTTCAGATTTGGATTTCAACTCAGCCAACCTTAATACCCTGGAGACTCGCGCGTCTGCCTCGCAAGCGCTAGGTCGCGGGTTCGATTCGCGAGTCGTAGCCTACCGCTGGAGTAAAGATATTTGTCAGTTCTTCAGAAAAGGGAAAGCTGGTTCGATTTACGTCCGGGACAAAATCTATCCTAACACAAACAGGGTTCGTTCTCGAAACGGCTGGCTTTCTCCTATCCTGTCTTCCTTCTCTCTTTGCTTTGGAGGCGATAAGACCTTGGCAATTACAGCTCCCTCTATATCAAACCTCTTTTTTAAGGTTTTAAACGGTAACTGCGATATTATCGTTCCGGAATCGAAGAGAGAACGAACACAGAATAGGAGAAAGCCAGCCGTTCCGAGAACAAACCTTATTTGTTGAGGATGAAATCCCCTTCAAACTTTCAAACAGGTACACTTACCCGCTTCTTCTTAGCATTCTTGGCGGTCGAGGTGGTTGTATTCACAGATTTCCTACTCACGCTCGACATATACCCGTCCGTGTCTTCATCAGTCGTTACACCCTGTAGAGAATTAAGAGAAACTTAATGATCACCCTGTATGATAATAACAGTGCTTCTACTGATTGGATAGGACTCAAGACTACCTCATTGAGGCTGTGTTTATGTACTGGGCTGAGCTAGGCCATTCTTGGCCTTTCTTGGCGTGTGGAAAATTATGTGGTAACTTAACACAGAGTCTTCATGAGCTTGTAAACTTGTAAAGTTGGCGGGAAATTCGAAATTTTGATTTTTTTTTGCGCAACGCGTATAATCTGAATTCATTTTTTACTTTTTATCTCTAGTTTGCACGTTTATATTATACTTTTCATTTAAATTAGATATTACAAACAAGCGAATTACAAAGCAAACAAAAATAAATATAAAATAAATTTTAAAAATTGCCGCCGGGACAGAGGGTCAGAAAAAAAGCCCAACAATCCCACGTTATCCTTGGTTAAGTTACCACTCCAATGCAAAACTGTAGAAACAATATCCTATCTCACCTCGACCGAGCTCATCTCAGCCCTGTTCATAAACACAGCCTCGGAGTTCACTGAGGGATAAGAAATTTTATTGAACTTTGAAGTTTGAACCGGAATATCTATCTTTTTCTTGAAAATTTGTCAATTTCTGTAATATTTGGCCGTTTAAAATCATCTTTCCTCGTATCTCAGTCACCTCATGAGCAGGGTTATTCACTGACATTGTGTAGAACATCATAGACGGTAAGTCTTATGTGCTAATGAATACTAATTGATTTTAATAAGCCCTCTTTTGTACAAGGGCCCTTTCAAATAACCGTCATCTGAGGTGACTTTGCACCTGCCCGGGTGACTTTGCAACAACTCAGTAAAATGTTTTGAATGCTGACTGAATGCTTCTGGAGGAAGTAAAAAAATATTTAAAAATATGATAAAATAGCTGATATCTTTGTGAAAAAACATATGAGCACTTTGAGAGAATGCTTCTGGAGGAAGTAAAAAAATATTTAAAAATATGATAAAATAGCTGATATCTTTGTGAAAAAACATATGAGCACTTTGAGGTCATGTTTACTTTCATTTTAGAGTTATCAGTCGTTGAAGCAGGACCCCTTGAAAGCAGTGTGAAAAAGCTCCGGAAAATTTCAAAGCTGCAGCAGTCCCATGGTGTGATAGGCTAAGTGTAAATATATGATTAACTTCTAAATTTAGTCTGCAAGCTATCTGTTTTGCAAGAATCTGAAGATCAAGTTGATGGGCTGTACCATCACCTTTTGAACTTTCGGTGCCATTTTAAATCCTCCCGACATTCTGTTGTTTTGTAACTTTGACCAAACGAAAAAGAAAGATCCCTATTGAGTTTTAATTGATTAAATGTCGAAATTAATCGCTGGATTTGGTTTATTCCACTCAAAAACCGGCAAAAGTGACAAAAGGATTTTAGAAATTCACGTTTGGGAATTTGGGATTCGATTTAGGTAGCGTTCTGTTTTGTTTACATTTTTGCAACGTTGCCACACTTCCTCTTCTCCAAAAACCTCTTTGACGCGTGGAATGAAAAAACCTCTTTCACTTTTTGATACCTAGATACTCGGATATTTTATATACACAACTTTACACTTCACTATCCATTAGGAAAACCAGTGGTAAATTTGACCATTTTGTACTGTTTCAGTTTGTGATCTCTGATGATCAACAAGCAACTCTGTTTTATTGAAGTGGTACTTTTGATTCAGGATGTTAGGCACTGATGAGTGTGGCGTGTCAGATATTTCCCTGGATGGGGGTTGACTAGGCCACATATCTCAGGCTGTTTTTCCCCCCATACAGAGTTTCTATGAGCAAAATTACATTGCATTCATGTTTTTTTCAAACTTTCAATTGGTAAACTAAATGTAGGTAACAAAATCTTGCTATTGCATTTTCAGGACATGACAGGTCGTAATGTCTACGCCATATTAAGAGCACCCCGCACTGCTTCCATGGAGGCTCTAGTTCTCAACATTCCCTACCGGCCTCTACAGTCACAACTTTACACTTCACTATCCATTAGGAAAACCAGTGGTAAATTTGACCATTTTGTACTGTTTCAGTTTGTGATCTCTGATGAACAATAAGCAACTCTGTTTTATTGAAGTGGTACTTATGATTCAGGATGTTAGGCACTGATGAGTGTGGCATGTCAAATATTTCTCTGGATGGGTGGCTGACTAGGCCATATATCTCAGGCTGTTTTCACAACTTTACACTTCACTATCCATTAGGAAAACCAGTGGTAAATTTGACCATTTTGTACTGTTTCAGTTTGTGATCTCTGATGAACAACAAGCAACTCTGTTTTATTGAAGTGGTACTTATGATTCAGGATGTTAGGCACTGATGAGTGTGATGTGTCAAATATTTCTCTGGATGGGTAGCTGACTAGGCCACATATCTCAGGCTGTTTTTCCCCCATACAGAATTTCTATGAGCAAAATTACATTGCATTCGTTTTTTTTTTTTTTCAAACTTTCAATTGGTAAACTAAATGTAGGTACCTAGTAACAAAATCTTGCTATTGCATTTTCAGGACATGACAGGTCGTAATGTCTATGCCATATTAAGAGCACCCCGCACTGCTTCCATGGAAGCTCTAGTTCTCAACATTCCCTACCGGCCTCTACAGTCTATCTATCCATCAACTCTGCCAGGCCTAGCACTGGCTATGTCTATGGTCAAGTTCTTCAGACGTGAGTTTTTTTTTATTACTTACCAATTGAATACATATACAATGTCCCATTCAAGTTATCCTGAGGAAAAGCAAAAGTTTCAAGTTTAATCTCTTTTGTTTTATACAACTACACTGGTTCTTTTTGAACAAGTTAGTCATCTGATGGGGATTTGTATATGAATTTTTACTTCAATATAAAATATACCTACTTAGTATCAGCTCTTACCTACCTAGGCAAGATATTGGACTTTTTTTGTGTGTGACTTGTTTTTGTAAAGTACCTAAGTAGGTATATGCTTTTGAACAATGATAGCACCTTTGAAAATTGAGCTTTTTGCATAAGGGCCAATTCACTCAAGTACCTCAATATTTCAAATCTTATATGCTTTTGAACAATGATAGCACCTTTGAAAATTGAGCTTTTTGCATAAGGGCCAATTCACTCAAGTACCTCAATATTTCAAATCTCCTTTCCCATTTCTTTTCGTGATACTCTACAGTCTATCTATCCATCAACTCTGCCGGGCCT
The DNA here is from genome assembly GCF_000475195.1 of Diaphorina citri. Taxonomy (NCBI): domain Eukaryota; kingdom Metazoa; phylum Arthropoda; class Insecta; order Hemiptera; family Psyllidae; genus Diaphorina; species Diaphorina citri. The sequence goes on along the minus strand of NW_007377813.1, from coordinate 297,583 downwards.
AGCACTGGCTATGTCTATGGTCAAGTTCTTCAGACGTGAGTTTTTTTTTATTACCAATTGAATACATACTGTCATGCAAAAGGTAGTAAATATCTTCAAGAGGTTGTCTATGTATAAAGAGGTACCTATCTAAGAACGTTTGTAAGTATTGGAGTTTGGGGTGGCATTTGTGTGGTAACCTTATTTCATGAATAGCTAGTGTCTTTACTTACAAGTTTTGTGGTTGTCATAAAATTACCAAGTACCTCCTGCCTCCTAAGCTAAGCTAAACACTGGTATTATCTCCTTCCTCCTACTTATGCTAATTTATACAAGTAGTCTACTAGTTACTGCTTCTTTACTTAATTGTAGTCCTGAAACTCCTACCACAAACTCCAAATAGGTACACAACCCATTGATAGAATTACAGAACTACATATCTGTTTTAATCTTTATCATTATGTACGTAAATCTTGATGAATTTTCCGGTCTGTTTTTCTCTAGGTCAAAGATATTGGGCCAAGGACATTATCCTGCTCATCTCAGAGCATGAACAGTTAGGTGTGCAAGCATGGCTGGAGGCATATCATGGTGTATCCTGTGGAACCACTGGAGTACTGGATAGTGGCGACCTAGAAGCTAGAGGTAATTTGAGACTTAAGGTAGAAACACACTACCATCATGTCACGTCACGTGAAGTCATGGGGAGTGAATAAGATGTAGTTAAATTTCCCATAATATTGTAGGTAAATTGCGTTCAGGACAGTCACACTACCATCACGTCACGTGAATTCATGGGGAGACAGAAAGTGTAGTTCAAAGTTTTCCCATAATATTGTAGGTAATTGGACTTAGAGGAAGAGGCCTTTGAAGTGCTTCCATCAGTGGACTGAAACAAGGTAAGATTACTGTCACAAAATCCAAGGCCTTTTTACCAACTCTACTGTGTTCAAATTGTACAATTTATGAGGATTGCCTACCAATGATTATGTAAGATGTATTTCAAAATTTCATTGAGCTCACTCACCTGGTATAAAGATTAACATTTTGATTGCTATACAGTGACGGGGAAGGTCAGGATGAAATTATGCCCAATATGTGAGACTAATATTATGTACCTACAGTACAAAATAGACAGAAATAGCCCTACAAACCAAGGACTTCTAGTTCCTAGCAGTACATTTTATTCCCAATATATGAGACTAATACAGTACAAAATAGACTGGAATAGCCCTACAAACCAAGGACTTCTAGTTCTTAGCAGTACTTTTTTTTATGTACCTAGGTACCTAGTAGGTGCTTAGGATCCTGACATCGTAGAGCTTAAGGTTTGATGAGGTCAAGGTTCTCTGGGAAGAAGTTTTCGAGGAATTCCTTGGGATTGTAAGTTTATCCCTATCACTAGGTCACTAAGAACCTTTTGAATATATATTCTAAGCTTACTTACCATAATATCAATTCAATTGAAACCCTGTTAAAATTAAATACATTGCCTTAGAGGAAGAGGCCTTTGAAGTGCTTCCATCAGTGGACTGAAACAAGGTAAGATTACTGTCACAAAATCCAAGGCCTTTTTACCAAATCTACTGTGTTTAAATTGTAGAATTTATGAGGATCGCCTATCAATGATTATGTAAGATGTATTTCAAAATTTCATTGAGCTCACTCACCTGGTATAAAGATTAACATTTTGATTACTATACAGTGACAGGGAAGGTCAGGATGAAATTATTCCCAATATATGAGACTAATACAGTACAAAATAGACTGGAATAGCCCTACAAACCAAGGACTTCTAGTTCTTAGCAGTACTTTTTTATGTACCTAGGTACCTAGTAGGTGCTTAGGATCCTGACATCGTAGAGCTTAAGGTTTGATGAGGTCAAGGTTCTCTGGGAAGAAGTTTTCGAGGAATTCCTTGGGATTGTAAGTTTATCCCTATCACTAGGTCACTAAGAACCTTCTGAATATATAGTCTAAGCTTACTTACCATAATATTAATTCAATTGAAACCCTGTTAAAATTAAATACATTGCAACGCAAAAACAGCAAACGAAAATTTTTGAACTTTTTAAAATTTCGTAAACAAAATGATAACAAAATGTCACAAGTTCAACAACTGTTGAAAAAGTAGCCTCAAAAATAAATCAAAAGGTATAAAAATTTAGAAATTTGAACGAGTTGAAAGAATAATTAAGCCATGTTGTAAAGAAGTAGGAATTAAAAGCTATTTTTATTATTTAAAATTTAATTGATTATCAATAGATCATTAATTTTCTGTTATAACCATTAAAAAATAAAAGTTAAAATATTTTTATTTTTTCAACTCTTACATCACTGTGTATCGTCGATACCCCGGGAAAATTTAAAATATTTCAGTTCCGACCTAGAAGCTAGAGGTAATTTGAGACTTAAGGTAGAAACACACTACCATCATGTCACGTCACGTGAAGTCATGGGGAGTGAATAATATGTAGTTAAATTTCCCATAATATTGTAGGAAAATTGCGTTCAGGACAGTCACACAACCATCACGTCACGTAAATTCATGGGGAGACAGAAAGTGTAGTTCAAAGTTTTCCCATAATACTCGTATTGTAGGTAATTGGTGACAGTCACACTACCATCACGTCACGTGAATTCATGGGGAGACAGAAAGTGTAGTTCAAAGTTTTCCCATAATATTGTAGGTAATTGGGTTCAGGACAGTCACACTACTATTAAGTAAGTCACGTGACGTAACGTAATGGTTGTGTGGCTTTCGGCTATAACTAAAGCCACTACAACAAGAACTTTGGTACTTACTTCCAGGTGGTGCAGTTTCAGGACAGTCACACTACTATTAAGTCACGTGACGTAACGTAATGGTTGTGTGGCTTTCGGCTATAACTAAAGCCACTACAACAAGAACTTTGGTGCTTACTTCCAGGTGGTGCAATTCAGGCGGCCATAACTCTGGAGATCCAGTCACATCGTATAGATCACATTGATGTCAAAGTATCCGGACTGAATGGACAGCTACCTAATCTGGATTTGGTGAATCTGATTCATCGCCTGTGTGGTAAAGAAGGAATCAAGCACACCTTTCACAATGTAGAAGCCAAGGTGAGTCAAGTGAGCAAATTACCTAGAAGCTTGATTCATTCACCTGCCCCTGATGGAAATAGAACTCAGAGCTTCTGATTTCTAGACCAGTTAATCATAGTGATTACTAATGCCTACAACCCAATCAAATTTAGGAACATTAAAATCTCCTAAAACTATGAGTTTAGATGCGGACACATCTACATTCTGGACAAGAAATTCAGAAAATCATAGTGATTACTAATGCCTACAACCCAATCAAATTTAGGAACATTAAAATCTCCTAAAACTATGAGTTTAGATGCGGACACATCCACATTCTGGACAAGAAATTCAGAGTATTCTTCCAACAAATTGAGACTAATTTTAGGGGGAAGATAATGATTACCCAATATTAGGTTACAGTCAGCACTGAGCTTTATATTCAGCCAAACACATTCAATATCTTTAAAGTCAAGATTGAAGATACGATACACCTTGAATGTTTTTTTAATGGCGATTAGAACACCGCCCCCAGTTGTAAGAGTAGGTGTGAAAACACGATCTTTTCTGTAAACATAATAGTCATGGGTGAAGTAATTGTAACTATTGAAATCAATATTTAACCATGTCTCAGAGAGGCATATAATATCATAGTCACAGCCAATTAAATTGCTGTAAAAAGTTGAACTTTTGGTCCGTAGACCTCTACAATTTTGGTAGTATATACTTAAATCAATCATAAAAAGTAATATTGTAGAGAACAAATTAACCATTATTGGAGATTGGACTATGCTCTTCATGAATAATGATCTGAGGCAGTAGTTTGCCATAAAACTGTTTGATAAGACATCCATCAGGCCAGATGTTCTCGTCATCAATCAGGTGAAATTCAGACGCCAACACTTCAACATGGAATGAGGAGTAGGAATCTTGGTACCTCGTCTGGATCTTAGAAACCGAGAGACGTGACAGTTTGACATTTCTCTGAATAATATCCTTGATCATTGTGGACGTCACCGAGGGAGAGAAACGCGTTACAAATAGAGCATTTGTTTTGACCTTATCTCCGACTTTCCTCACCAAAGGAGATGAATCAGAAACTGCTGCGTCCGTTGTCATGGCTCGAGTACCAATCTTAGGCACAGATTTCTTCTTCAGCTTGCTTTTGGGTTTCACCGTAGTCCAATCTGACTCCTTTTGAGCAGGACGACTTGTTTGAGGAGCCGTGGGAGTCGCATGAGTATCACCACGAGTAGACATAGCACTGTTGTTACTACTCTGTTGAGATGGAGTACCTGGAATTGTAGATGGGGGAACTGTCACCCGGGCCTTGTTACTGACAGTGGTTTGATCAGCTGAAGTAGAACTATTCGAGCACAGTGTCGACTTGTAACTTGGCTTAGGGTTCAGATTAAGTAAAGATGTGTGAATTTTAGAGTCCATATCAGTGATCGTTTGCTTGAGCATCAGATTTTCCTTGATTAACTCCTCCTGTTTTGTCTGCAACAGGACAAAACTCTTCTTCAGAGCCTTAAGTTCATTCAGGATCGAATCATTTTGCTTGACACATTTCTCAAGAGATGCAAACTTTGACGTAATACTATTGGAGAACTCGCTAAACAAAACTCTTAGCTCCACATCAGAGTGCCCACTGGTATCATTGACATCATCAGGCACCTCGTGATCCGGGTCTGATTTATTTGTTTTGCAGTCAATGCACTTCCATGTGTCCTTGCGAGCTTTGCTCATCTTCCGAAAGTTTCCTTCCGACATGACCATACAAGAGAAATGAAATTCTCCATTACAGAGCGAACATAGCAGACTATCCTCCTTCAGCAATGTTTCATTGCATTTCCGACAATTGGACATGGTATTGCCGAGCTATGCAACTCGCAGAGAACAAAAATATTTGGAGTAAGCGTTGTGCACCCCAAGAGGTCTGACTCACAGCTTGAAACAATTATTTGATTTGTTGTAACAAAATCATGATGATATTGCCACAAATAATCAAATAATTCAGTAGGAATTATTTTTTAATAAACTGAAAATTCGCCAAATATGAATATAAAAATTCACAAAATTTACTAAAAACAACTAGAAAAAAATTACGTTTTTTTCAGAGTAAATCACATATTGATAGACAAAATAGAAAAATAAATTTATAAAGAGACCATACAAACTATACGAAGGTTCCGAAGGACTTTAAAGAGGTTTGACAGAGGGAACTGTAACTGCTATGGTCTTATCGTCCCAAAATCGAAGAGAGAAGGAAGACAGGATAGGAGAAAGCCAGCCGTTCCGAGAACGAACCTTATCTGTTTAGGATAAAATCCGCCCTGAGCGGGAATCGAACCCACGGCCTAGCGCTTACAAGGCAGACGCACTACCAACTAAGCTAACTAGGCTGGCAGAAAAAGCTTAATTCCACATACACAAAAATCCCACTCTGAGGCTTAGGTGTTGGGGCAATAGCCCCAAGAGATGGGTTAAGCTTATACGAATCTACTAGAAAAAGCTTAATTCTTTCAGGATTTCAGGTCAGCTCCCCAGGCTAAATATCTATTGAACCTGTTCGAACCTGATCACGTTATACGTTAAATATCCTTCCCTTCCTAAATCTCCTTAATCGCACCGTGTACGGTCGCCCTATCGGCGCGCCAATCCCAACACACCGTGTGTAGACACTTGGATCAGCTGATATCACAACGAGCACCAAAGCGGCTTGTTGTGCCTACACCCGGCATGCCTCGGCTCCTCGGCACCGGCAGTGTTCCAAAAGTATCTGAAGTGAGTAGATGTGTATCTCTTATCGTGTCCTGCCATCTTATCAATCTGTGAACTGTGATCTCTATCTAAAACGCCATTAGCAAATCCGACTCATTCGAAAGAATCGGAAGCGATTTCCTGTTGAACCTCCGACTTAACTTACTTTCCTCTAGCTCTACCAACAGAACCTTTTGGTTTGAATAGGGACAATAGAGGGTGACAAAGCCTTTGTCTGTGCGCCCTAATCAGATATGCATTCAAACTGTGACTTTGTGTTACATCAATGGAACTGTGTGGATTTGTAGGTATGTATCAGGATTTGTAAAGCCATGCTCCGCCAGTCTTGTTAGGGGAATCGAACCCACGGCCTAGCGCTTACAAGGCAGACGCACTACCAACTAAGCTAACTAGGCTGGCAGAAAAAGCTTAATTCCACATTCACAAAAATCCCACTCTGAGGCTTAGGTGTTGGGGCAATAGCCCCAAGAGATGGGTTATACGAATCTACTAGAAAAAGCTTAATTCTTTCAGGATTTCAGGTCAGCTCCCCGGGCTAAACATCTATTGAACCTTTTGGTTTGAATAGGGACAAGAGGGTGACAAAGCCTTTGTCTGTGCGCCCTAATTGGATATGCATTCAAACTGTGACTTTGTGTTACATCAATGGAACTGTGTGGATTTGTAGGTATGTATCAGAATTTGTAAAGTCAGGCTCCGCCAGTCTAGTTAACTTGGAGGGTAGCACGCCTTCCTTGTAAGCACTAGGTCGCGGGTTCGATTCCCGCCCAGGGCGAACTTTATCCTGAACAGATACCTAAGGTTTTTTTCTCGGATCGGCTGGCTTTTTAATATCCTCATTCTCTCTTCGATTTCGGGACGATAATAACTCAGCAGTGCGGGTTCGATTCCCGCCCAGGGCGAACTTTATCCTGAACAGATACCTAAGGTTTTTTTCTCGGATCGGCTGGCTTTTTAATATCCTCCTTCTCTCTTCGATTTCGGGACGATAACTCAGCAGTTACAGTTCCCTCTATCGAGCCTCTTGGAACAAGCCATGCTCTCCTTTGTCAACTTTGTGAGGGAGCAACTAATGTGCAAATGTTTAAACAAACAAGGAGCCACAACGCTCCCTCTCTATTGTTTCCCTTATCATCATTAGATAACACAACATTGTATTATCGTTTACCCAACATCAGATATAGTGCTATAGTAATATACCTATGAACTTTTAATCCCTCTCTATTGTTTCCCTTATCATCATTAGATAACACAACATTGTATTATCGTTTACCCAACATCAGATATAGTGCTATAGTAATACCTATGCACTTTTACTCTAGCTATGCAGTATGCACAATATTTAGCAAGGTGTATAAAAAGTCCAAGTGCTTCTCTCTTCACCTCCAAATTTGAAAACCATTTTGGTACAAAATCGGCAAAGCTTTCCTTTTAGTTTTCAATTGAATTTCTCCTCCTTATTCTTTTTTCTTCTTCTCTTCCTTCTTCTCTTGTTCATTCTCCTTCTTTTTCTTCCTCTTCTTCTCCTCTTCCTCCTTTTTCTTCTTCTTCCGCCTTTTCTCCTTCTTCTTCTCCTCCTCCTCCTAATCCTCTTCCTCCTTGTTCTCCTTCTTCTTCTCCTTCACTACACAAAATTGACAACCTCTTCTGGTCTCACTATTATCCCGCGAAATGTCAAAATATACAAGACCTTGTTTAGACTGCGGGGGTAAACGGACTTTTCAGCAGGATAAACAAGGTAGAATATAGAATAGAATATACCTTGTTTATCCTGCTCGAATAAGACTGAAGAGGAGGGAAGGGGAAAAGAGGGGGGGGGGAAACGAAAGAGACAAGGTATATCCAATTCTATTCTTAGACCACCTTCAATATAGGTAAGACTTGTTTAGACTGCGGGGATAAAGGGACTTTTCAGCAGAATAAACAAGGTACCTATATTCAATTCTGTTCTTAGCCCATCTTCAAGCGTTTCTCCAAATATCTTCAAGCATCTTCCATAACTTCTTGCTCCGACACTTCCTCGTTACATACGTACACAAAACACAGATTGTCAAGACAGAGGAAAACAAACCAAACACACACAATGACAAGATAAACACACAAACCAAAACAAAGTTTCCCATATTTGACACAAATTATGTAGATATCAGGGCCGTATCCAGGATTTTGCCGAGGGGGGGGAGGGTTCGGATTCAGGACAGTCACACTACTATTAAGTCACGTGACGTAACGTAATGGTTGTGTGGCTTTCGGCTATAACTAAAGCCACTACAACAACAACTTTGGTACTTACGTCCAGGTGGTGCGATTTTACATTAAATACAACATATTTAATTACAATTTTTTCAAAGATCTTCGAAAAAACACTCAGTAATGAGATAGGCCTATAATTTTCAGTGAGGCTTAGATTACCTTTCTTAGGTACAGGCACAACAACTGAGATTTTCCCAATGCGCTCACTAGGAAAACAGTCTCACCTAATTACTCAGAAGAGGTGCCCGACGTGAAACGCTCAGCGTATCACGTCAACCACGACGGAAAAAACACGTCGCTAGGAAACCGTACCTTTAGTATTTCATAACTTTGTAACTTTTGAACGCTGAAAAAATTCACATTGTGCAGTTCCCTATCCCCCCCCCTTCTGTAACATCACATAATATCAAATCATAAATTATTTGTGGTAAAGCAGTAAGCTCTGGTAATGTCCCCAGTAGATACTCAATGGTACTCAAGAGGCTGAGTGTACCCCGAACTCCAAGTACAGAACCGAAAAAACTTCGAACTCGCCTTTAATCGAAACCGGGAACTCCTCCGTGGAAGCCTATTGTGATACCCTCTCGATCACGAAAATTTACATCATATCTTTTGTGAAGTTCTTTCTGGGACAGATGCCACTTCGATGTAATTTGCGGGGCTGTCTTTTAAGAAGTTGGTTGTGGGTTAAATGAGGGAGCTTGATTGTTTGTTTTTACTGATATTATTTTACCATTTTTATATCTCTCAGGTTCCCAGTGGACAACGATTGGTCATTCTATTTCATATTCTGTCGGGTAGAGCTCGGTCTTGCCACCATGTGCATAGGGGTTCAAAACTTCTCCCTAGGTCTCATCATTGCTGCCATCTATGTTCTGCCGACACATTTCATATCACCCACACAGAACAGGTAAGTTGAGGAGAAATAATAAAATGTTTAATCGTTCCAAGAACGGAGCTCATCTTAAAATTAATTTGATCTTAAAGGTGTGTCCAAACATAGTCGACCGGCCGTCGATCGACAAGGTGAATCTATGTTGTCGAGGCAGTGTGGACGGTTCAGTCGACATCGATCGATGGCCGGTCGACTATGTGTGGACACAGCTTTATAGTGTTTATCAATGATGAAACGAAAAATATTAAGGAGGGAATACTTGACCCAGAACAAGGATTTTGTAGGGAGACTGGATGTGTCATAATAAAAGACAAATCAATTCAATTACAAATATGAAAGAGGCATATCCGAGAAGTATTTTCCAATTTTTCCATCTACGAATGCTGACGGCTTGTCCAAAAATGACAATATTAAGGAGTGCAGTAGCACCCTGCCCTGCCAAGTCAAGAAAGTTTGACCGTGCTACTAGGGATATTATATGCCACAGAGAAAGTAGCTGTTTTGTTGGGAGACTGGATGTGTCATAATAAAAGACAAATCAATTCAATTACAAATATGAAAGAGGCATATCCGAGAAGTATTTTCCATCTATGAATGCTGACAGCTTGTCCAAAAATGACAATATTAAGGAATGCAGTAGCACTCTGCCCTGCCAAGTCAAGAAAGTTTGACTGTGCTACTAGGGATATTATGCGCCACAGAGAAAGTAGCCATTTTAAGGTTAGAATTAGCAGATATTTAATTGATACATATTCACAGCATGATTCACAGGGGTACCTCTCTAATCTTGAACTTTTCTGCCCTATTCTTACCCAAATGTTTCAGGAACTTACTTCTCTGAGAATGCATTACTACCAGGTTTGGTCAAAGGGGATTACTCCGAGGATGAAATTGCCAAGAGTTTTCTGTCCGAGTTGACAAATGAAGTGGAGAGCAGCAATGGACAAATGCCTATCCCTTATTTGATGGCCAGGATGAAATTGCCAAGAGTTTTCTGTCCGAGTTGACAAATGAAGTGGAGAGCAGCAATGGACAAATGCCTATCCCTTATTTGATGGCTAGGTTTCATCAGTTGGGACTGGAAGCTTACATTCACAACTTTACACTTCACTATCCATTAGGAAAACCAGTGGTAAATTTGACCATTTTGTACTGTTTCAGTTTGTGATCTCTGATGAGCAAAATTTCATTTTGTTTTTTTTTTTTTTTTTTTTTTTTTTTTTTTTTTTCAAACTTTCAATTGGTAAACTAAATGTACCTAGTAACAAAATCTTGCTGTTGCATTTTCAGGACATGACAGGTCGTAATGTCTATGCCATATTAAGAGCACCCCGCACTGCTTCCATGGAGGCTCTAGTTCTCAACATTCCCTACCGGCCTCTACAGTCTATCTATCCATCAACTCTGCCGGGCCTAGCACTGGCTATGTCTATGGTCAAGTTCTTCAGACGTGAGTTTTTTTTTATATATTGTCATGAATACATATTGTCATGCAAAGGGTAGTAAATATCTTCAAGAGGTTGTTTATGTATAAAGAGGTACCTATCTAAGATTGTAAGTATTTGGAGTTTGGGGTGGCATTTGTGTGGTAACCTTATTTCATAAACAGCAATGAATAGCTAGTGTCTTTACTTACAAGTTTCATCATTATGTACGTAAATCTTGATAAATATTCCGGTCTGTTTTTCTCTAGGTCAAAGATATTGGGCCAAGGACATTATCCTGCTCATCTCAGAGCATGAACAGTTAGGTGTGCAAGCATGGCTGGAGGCATATCATGGTGTATCCTGTGGAACCACTGGAGTACTGGATAGTGGCGACCTAGAAGCTAGAGGTAATTTGAGACTTAAGGTAGAAACACACTACCATCATGTCACGTCACGTGAAGTCATGGGGAGTGAATAAGATGTAGTTAAATTTCCCATAATATTGTAGGTAAATTGCGTTCAGGACAGTCACACTACCATCACGTCACGTGAATTCATGGGGAGACAGAAAGTGTAGTTCAAAGTTTTCCCATAATACTCGTATTGTAGGTAATTGGTTTCAGGACAGTCACACTACTATTAAGTCACGTGACGTAACGTAATGGTTGTGTGGCTTTCGGCTATAACTAAAGCCACTACAACAAGAACTTTGGTACTTACTTCCAGGTGGTGCAATTCAGGCGGCTATAACTCTGGAGATCCAGTCACATCGTATAGATCACATTGATGTCAAAGTATCCGGACTGAATGGACAGCTACCTAATCTGGATTTGGTGAATCTGATTCATCGCCTGTGTGGTAAAGAAGGAATCAAGCACACCTTTCACAATGTAGAAGCCAAGGTGAGTCAAGTGAGCAAATTACCTAGAAGCTTGATTCATTCACCTGCCCCTGATGAAAATAGAACTCAGAGCTTCTGATTTCTAGACCAGTTTAGTTTAGATCTACAATTTATTCTATTATTAAATTTAAGTAATCATTGGTCGTTAGAAAAAGTTACAATCGTAGCTTGAATACAATTTGTTTTATTTAATCATCGACCGTCAGAAAAAGTTACAAGCTACCATACTCAATACCATCATGATTAGGAGACACTGTAATTCGAGTCGATTTCCCGTGGAAGGGTGCCAGTCCAAATTGAAATCAGACGTATAGTTCCCATTGTAATCATAGTTTGAACTGTTCATATTATAATCTGCTATGATTTGACCCGGGTAGTCTGTTATAATGATACGAAGCGTTGAGGTATTGCTTTCTGACGTCAGTGTTAGGTTGACACTTGGTGTTGTCATGTTGATGGAAGTGTCATTAAGCGTGAAAATTTTGTCTTCTGTGCGTACTGCACTTGTCTTGTCATTCGAGTATTTTCTATTGCTTATCACATCTGTGAATGCATTTGATAATGAGGTATCTGTTACTTACCTATATTTTTTGTGTTTTTTATAGGCTTTGTATCCCTAGTGCCTGCATACCAAGTTTGTATCTATTAGGCAGAGCTGCTGCACTTATTTTTTTTGGAACTAGGTTAAATACGATTAGTATTTATGATTTTTGAGGGTGTCTCCAAATATTATTGATCTCACTCTCTATAATTATGTAAGTAGATATGTACATATTATCACTTATTAGGTACATGGGTACGAGATATTAATCACTGATTAGGTATAATTTTATTGTTATCGTGTATCTTTTTACTGGTAGCCTAGTTCTCACATCTGTGAATGCATTTGATAATGAGGTATCTGTTACTTACCTATATTTTTTGTGTTTTTTATAGGCTTTGTATCCCTAGTGCCTACATACCAAGTTTGTATCTGTTAGGCAGAGCTGCTGCACTTGTTTTTTCGGAACTAGGTTAAATACGATTAGTATTTATGATTTTTGAGGGTGTCTCCAAATATTATTGATCTCACTCTCTATAATTATGTAAGTAGATATGTACATATTATCACTTATTAGGTACATGGGTACGAGATATTAATCACTGATTAGGTATAATTTTATTGTTATCGTGTATCTTTTTACTGGTAGCCTAGTTCATTTGTTGCCTGTTTACCCTTTGATTTATTTTTTCTGTTATTTAAACTTGTTTGTTGCTTGTGTAATTTCTGGACACGAAAATATAATATATATATATTCCATTTTCGACTTATTTATGTTGCTGCTGCTTAGTGCAGTTGGCAAAACACTGGACTCATTATCGGGAAGACCGCGGTTCGAATCCCAGCAGCAACAAAATTCCTCCTATTCTCCTAAACATTACTTTAAGACCAGTGCTTTCCCTTACCATTATATTCGTCTTCATGATCAGTCCACTCTGGCATACACGAATTCAAATGATTGCAGTTATCATAGCTGCATACATTGCACTGAATTTCCATTCCAGGCTCATTGGTGTTTGAGCTGGAGAATCGCGAGCATAGGTTCCGGTGTGAGGTGCAACCTTTGAATATTACCATTATATTCGTCTTCATGATCAGTCCACTCTGGCATACACGAATTCAAATGATTGCAGTTATCATAGCTGCATACATTGCACTTAATTTCCATTCCAGGCTCATTGGTGTTTGAGCTGGAGAATCGCGAGCATAGGTTCCAGTGTGAGGTGCAACCTTTGAATAGAATAGAATAGAATAGAATATGCCTTATTTGTCCTGTCCGAATAAGACTGAAAGTCCCTTTACCTAAGCAGTCTAAACAAGATCTCGTGTATTTGATAGAATAATAATTAATTGCAGTTATCATAGCTGCATACATTGCACTTAATTTCCATTCCAGGCTCATTGGTGTTTGAGCTGGAGAATCGCGAGCATAGGTTCTGGTGTGAGGTGCAACCTTTGAATAGAATAGAATAGAATATGCCTTATTTGTCCCGTCCGAATAGGACTGAAAGTCCCTTTACCTAAGCAGTCTAAACAAGATCTCGTGTATTTGATAGAATAATAATTGTTTTCATAGACCTTGCTTGACTTTTTGAGGAAATGAGTTCATTTGTGAGAAAGATTAATAAATTATAATTATAGACATTCTTTCTCTTTAATTTGTAAAATTCAATAAGGCAGGCTGAAGAATGATTGGGAATTAAGGTAGTTGTGATAACCTACTTAGAACTCCAACATAATTATGTAGGGCTATGGGAAGTGGTACTCTCTTTAATTTGTAAAATTCAATAAGGCAGGCTGAAGAATGATTGGGAATTAAGGTAGTAGTGATAACCTACTTAGAACTCCAACATAATTATGTAGGGCTATGGGAAGTGGTACCGATTTAACCCAAAAAGTGCTTTCTATCCAACTTCCAGACACAGGTTAGTCATTGTCTTTCTATCCAACTTCCAGACACAGGTTAGTCATTGTCTTTCTATCCAACTCGAATCCGGGAATCGAACCTGGGACCTCTGGCGTGTAACCCTCGGCCATGGAGATTGCTTCTGAAGCATGATTATTTCCTATTCCACATTCACAGGCTAGCAAAACTATCTCGATTCCTAAGGAACATCATAAGAATATCCTGGGAAAGGCCGGTACTCGTCTTCAAGAACTACAGAAGCTAACATCTACCAAGATATCCATCCCTAATATTAATGACCAAAGTGAAGAGATCAGCATCACCGGACCTAGGGAAGGAATTGAGAAAGCTATGCATGAAATACAAATGATATCGGATGAGCAATCTAAGAAAGCATTTGAAAAAGTAAGAATTCATTTAATGATAAAATGAATTTCCTTTAGAGTAAATTTTCTAAAGCAACACAAATGTTTTTGAGAAATTCGGTCAAAATTGATGTTTTATGGATATTTTAAACCTTACACACTGCCGCGGAACGTTTTTTTATTATTATTTTTGACTGAACGGAAGGTCTACGTTTTAACTCGACCGTTTTGCATTTGGTTTAGATATTATTTGTTTGAATGTTTGATTGCCGCTATAACTCCCGATTGCCTGGTCCAATTCTGATGAAATTTGGTACATACCTATGTTCTTTGAATTAAGGCACGCCGATCCTTGAAATTTGGTGTCTCAGTTTCAATTTTGGTTTCAAACTTTTGATCAAGCCAATAGATCAGCGATTTTCAACCGGGGGTAAGCGAAAAAAAAAAAGAAAAAAAATCAGTAATGGCGGATGAAAAAATAAACGCAAATTTTGAATTTTGACGGTTTATCTGTCCAGAACAGTCCAAAAAGGTACTGAATTTTGACTTCAAGGATTGATTTCGAACAAACTTGGGGACATTATTTTGCGGAGAAAAATTATACTCGTTTTTCAATTGCAAATATTACGGGTTACTTTCTGTTGTTCTTGTGCTCACCCAGCACCTAAATGAGAAGTACCTATTGTGTCTCTTCTCGCTCATCTGATGAGAGACATACTACGGGATGGAAATGCTACGACACAGACCACACAAGTCTAATGTAGCAGTTCATTGTTACGAAATAATACTGTAGTAATAGAAAGTAAAAACGGCAGTGAAATGTCCATCTTTTTTTTTATAGAAAATAAATAAATAAATGATACACATCAACCTGGGTATGGGTACCCGGTACTCATTATGAAGGTGGCGGGGAAAGCGGGGGTATGCGAAATTAAACCCGGATATCCAAGGGGTACGCGGGCGAAAAAAAGGTTGGGAACCGCTGCAATAGATAAATTACCGTGTTTATGACCCTTGTGTTCTTTCTACAAAAATAATTTTGTCAAAAGATCCTTTTGTTTTTGGTATTCTATTGTTTTAAAAAAGGTCAACCATTCTTTAAATCCTTTGAGGGATTGTAAAAATATAAAACCTGTTCTCTGTCCTCTTTACCCCCAAAAAAACACTTCGTGTTAAAAAATTAACGTCAAGAGTTACCCTCCACAAAAAAGTACTGATATAAAAAAAGACGTCAATGTGGGACCTCCCTTCTACATTAGCTCTTCTAAAGAAAATAATAATTTTCCATCACTCCTACATCAATTTACCTTGCTGTTGAACCATTGATCCCGGATTACGAAACCTAAATCTTGACCGCAGTGCACTGATGAAAATTACAAAACAATTAACATTGTTATCTTCATTAGTGTACTGCGGTCAAGATCTAGGTTTCGTAATCCGGGATCAATGGTTCAACAGCAAGGTAAATTGATGTAGGAGTGATGAAAAATTATTATTTTCTTTAGAAGAGCTAATGTAGAAAGGAGGTCCCACATTGACGTCTTTTTTTTATATCAGTACTTTTTTGTGGAGGGCAACTCTTGACGTTAATTTTTTAACACGAAGTGTTTTTTGGGGGGGATATCACTATTTTTTGCTGTAAGTACTTACCCATCTAAGTTCATACACATTTAGAAAAATAAATGAACCTAATTTTTAATAGATACCCACGTAGTTGCTTCAGAAGTAAGCATATTCAGTATTTAGGTAGGTACCTACATATGTATCAACTCAGATTTCAGAGTCTATAATAGGTTGATAATAAATATAATTCATGAAGCGGTCAAACTTTCTTGACTTGGCGGGGCGGAGCGCTACCGCGCTCCTTAATAGGTAGTTAATACATGAAATGTATATCAAAGTTTTGACTCGATTGGGAATTGAACCAGTATATTCCTCTTTCAAAGGCGATTTCAATTGAGAAAATCTCCAGAGAAAATAGGTGAGAGATTAAGGTAGAAGTTATACACAGGGCTAAGCTTTAGGTTAGGCTAAGCTTGAAAAATAGAAAGAAAAAATTCGAAAGATATACCTACCTATTTTTTTCTTCTTCTATTTTTCAAGCTTAGACTATCCTAGACACAATACATCCCATTTAAGGGTTCTATTATTAACCCAGGCAATTGGGCATGCCGCACAAAACTTCTTTATTAATCAACTCGATCGAAAAGTTTGAAATTTTCCCCTAAAAGTCTCTTTTTCCTCTCTAGCGGGTCTCCCTTTAGTGCTAAGAAGATGAAACCAAGAAAAGGCACTTCTCCTCGATGAGACCTTTTCGGAGATACCTTAATCGTCTTCCCACCATTTGTAGAACGGGCTGTAGGCTTGATTAATTGAATCGGGTGAAAACAAAAAAAAAAAATTCGCGATTTTCAAGATTTTTGAGCCTATCAGAAAACCGGTTAAACAAATCGTAGAAAGTTCGGGTTTTGGAGATTTCGCATCTATTTTCACGTCCGACCAGGAATATCAAATAAAATTTGCTTAAAGTTAAGGGGAAGTGGGAGAAAAGTTGAGGTGAAAATGCCGAAAAACGCTGAAATTCTGTTTCGTGTTAATATAGGCCGGGCGGTGCTGCGAACTCTTGACGTTCGCGCGCCTCCCGGCGCGCTTGATTACGTAAGATGTACTTAGCTTCTTTCCTATATCGATACATATGAATAATTGCATTTATACATACATTGGTCTCAGAACTACTAGCATAATAATAACATAGTAACTAGTAGTTCTGTGAACTGTAGACCTCACTCAGACTCTTTTGCAAGAGCTGAGACGAATGTACGTACCTATGGATGCAATTCACGTGTATCGAAATAGAAAAGAAGGTATCTATACGTCCTACGTAATAATAAAAAGGACAGAAAATAGGTTTTATTTGAAATCACTCAAAAGATTTAAAGAATGGTTGACCTCTTCGAGTATTTCGCGGTTTTGTTTTCCGTGACAAAACAGAACAATGTAGAACTACATACAGAATTAGAACTACATTGCCAACACGCAAATGGATACCGCGTCACTCGATTAAAGTAAATGGCAATAATTCCGCCCACTGATAGCATTTCAATAAACAGTGCCACCACTGGTCGCTACTCGATTGAAGTAGCTACTCGGTTGTTCGTTCTTACGAGGCTCAGTGCACCTCGATTTCCAGTCAGTAATAAAGCTAAAAAAACTTCGAACCCGGGACCTCCTGCTTTCAAGCCTTGTGTGATACCCACTCGGCACAGAGACAACTTTATTATTAAAATACGAAAATAAGGACTTTAGATTCGAACAAAACAAATTAAATGAAAAATTGACTAGAGACCTTCAAGTAACTCAATAATGTGATGTCTAAAGCTGTAGGTTGTATTGTCTTCCAGATCAGTATCCCTAAGAAGTACCATCCATTCATCTGTGGAGCACACAACTGTAACATCGTCGACTTCCAGACAAAGTATAATGTTCGTATCAATGTTCCCCCACCTTCTGTTGATAGTGACGTCATTACTATCTCAGGAGAGAAGGAAGGTAAGTTATAAATAAATAATATTATTCATTATTATTCAAGAGGGAATGTAACTGCTAAGGTCTTATCGTCCTCAAAGCGCGACCTACTTCCCATTTAGGTGCTGGGTCAACACGAGAACACCAGAAAGTAACCCGTTGAAATATTTGCAATCGAAAAACGAGTACAAATTTATACATATACATATTTATGTGGACCAGGTGTGCACAAACTGCCCGCGAGCTCATTTCGATTTTTAAATAAAAAAAAGACACTAAAAAATGTGAAGAAAATAAAAAGTGTTAAGAGGATTTTTATTATTATTTTGAAAGGGTGCAGATAAAAATTTTCAAAAATTTCGCCTGCGGCGCTCTACTTTATTTTGCTCCTTTTAGTGCTCAGCAGAGCTTTAATGTGGAGAAAAAAATGTGTAGGAGAGGATCTAAGAATTACACATAGGTTGCTCAAAAATCAATTCTTGACAAGCTTCAGGTACATACTTTATGAAAAAATTGCCTGCAGTACAATAGATTTTGAACTTTGATCAGACTGCGTTTTTGAAAGGTGGAACAAAATTTTCAAAAAAATTGCCTTCGGCACTATAAGTGATTTACTTTCTGATTTTTGTGTGTTAATCCCAACACACCGTGTGTAGTACACTTGGATCAGCTGATATCACAACGAGCACCAAAGCGGCTTGTTGTGCCTACACCCGGCATGCCTCGGCTCCTATTGAATTCGGGCAAAGTTAGGACTCTATTATTTTTGACCAATTCTCTCAATAATTCCCGTACCTCAGGATAGGGTTGGGACATCGAGACGAAAACATCGATGTTCGATACATCGATGTTTTTAAACTTCGATATATCGAGTATCCGATGTATCGTAATCAAAAACATCGATGTTGACATCGATGTTTTTGTTCCGATGTATCGATGTTTTCAAAACATCGATGTCGATGTCCCAACCCTACCTCACCTCAGCACCGGCAGCCGGCAGTGTTCCAAAAGTATCTGAAGTGAGTAGATGTGTATCTCTTATCGTGTCGTGCCATCTTATCAATCTGTGAACTGTGATCTCTATCTAAAACGCCATTAGCAAATCCGACTCATTCGAAAGAATCGAAAGCGATTTCCTGTTGAACCTCCGACTTAACTTACTTTCCTCTAGCTCTACCTTTGTCTGTGCGCCTTTGTCTGTGCGCCCTAATTAGATATGCATTCAAACTGTGACTTTGTGTTACATCAATGGAACTGTGTGGATTTGTAGGTATGTATCAGGATTTGTAAAGCCAGGCTCCGCCAGTCTAGTTAGCTCGGAGGGTAGCACGCCTTCCTTGTAAGCACTAGGTCGCGGGTTCGATTCCCGCCCAATCCTGAACAGATACCTAAGGTTTTTTTCTCGGATCGGCTGGCTTTTTAATATCCTCCTTCTCTCTTTGATTTCGGGACGATAGCAGTTACAGTTCCCTCTATCGAACCTCTTGGAACAAGCCATGCTCTCCTTTGTCAACTTTGTGAGGGAGTAACTAATGTGCAAATGTTTAAACAAACAAGGAGCCACAACGCTCCCTCTCTATTGTTTCCCTTATCATCATTAGATAACACAACATTGTATGATCGTTTACCCAACATCAGATATAGTGCTATAGTAATACACCTATGAACTTTTACTCTAGCTATGCAGTATGCACAATATTTAGCAAGGTGTATAAAAAGTCCAAGTGCTTCTCTCTTCACCTCCAAATTTGAAAACCATTTTGGTACAAAATCGACAAAGCTTTCCTATTAGTTTTCAATTGAATTTCTCCTCCTTATTCTTTTTTCTTCTTCTCTTCCTTCTTCTTTTGTTCATTCTTCTTCTTTTTCTTCTTCTCCTCTTCCTCCTTTTTCTTCTTCTTCCGCCTTTTCTTCTTCTTCTTCTCCTCCTCCTCCTAATCCTATTCCTCCTTGTTCTCCTTCACTACACAAAATTGACAACCTCTTCTGGTCTCACTATCATCCCGCGATATGTCAAAATATACAAGACCTTGTTTAGACTGCGGGGATAAAGGGACTTTTCAGCAGAATAAACAAGGTACCTACATACCTATATTCAATTCTATTCTTAGCCCATCTTCAAGCGTTTCTCCAATTATCTTCAAGCATCTTCCATAACTTCTTGCTCCAACACTTCCTCGTTACATACGAACACAAAACATTGAACTAGGATATTCCTCTTTCAAAGGCGATTTCAATTGAGAAAATCTCCAGAGAAAATAGGTGAGAGATTAAGGTATAAGTTATACACAGGGCTAAGCCGGAGTCTGACATACGGTCAAGGAGAAAAATGGAGCTCGAGGGGGCCCGGCCCTGGTAGATATGTACCTACTATGTATGAAGATTTTATAGATACCTAATATTATCTCCCTAAATATGTTCAGATATTATGTAGGTATTTTGTGTACATAAATGTATATTTTGGGCCTTTGGGGACCCATAAGTTGTTCTATATACGAGTACACCATAAACTTGCTTATCATATTATTTTATCGCATATTGCAAGAGGTACGAGTAAATAACCTAATTATAGGGAAAAGTTTACATTCTCAAACTAATTAGGTACAGTAGAATCTCGATTATTTCAACTTCCATTGTTTAAACTCCAAAATCCATTGTTTTTTTTCCACCTTTCAAAGGATATCCTTCCTATCTTATCAGAGGAAAATATTATAGAAAGTGATCTTTCCAACCTCGATCATTTCAACTACCCTCGGTCCCAATTAGTTGAAATAATCGAGGTTTGTACTGTATTGGATAAAAATATAATTAAGGGACACACCAGGAATACAGGTACACCACCTACCCACCTCTGTATCTCTGAACTATGTTAAGTATGTTACAGGAAAACATGACATTATCTTTTAGTTTACAATGTGAGCTTCCAATAGCAGGGAGTATCATTATTCATAAACTACATATTTTCATCGTCATGCATGTAAATATTATGTATCTATAGGTACTTAGATCTAATAAGAGGTCAGATTAATCTTGAGGTAATCGAACCCGCGGCCTAGCGCTTACAAGGCAGAGCACTTCCAACAAAGCCAACTAGGCTGGGATGTATTATGAAAATATCGTGTATTTTATTATTTGTTTAATTTGGCTGCACTGAACAATGAGGGTACGAAAAAGAAAAATTTCGTTGGTCCTCATTTTTTCTGCTCTATGACTTTGAAACATGACCCAAGTAAGCGCAACTGATCTATTAAAAAGGCTTCGAAAGCCTTCGAAACAAACCTAGAAAAAAAAAGAAGAAGAAAAAAACGGATTCTAATAGGATTCTAAGTGGGTTAGGGGGGACATTTATCCGGATTCTACCCACTTAGAATCGGGATAGAATCCGGGTTCAGGATCGGATTCTTTTCTACCCGAACTCACTTGGTGAGTTCTTCTCTTCAACCCAACCGGGTGAGCAACTTACTTTCTCCCATACAGACAAATACACGTTCATATAATACGGAGACCATGTCAATTTTCCATCAATAAATTCGTTTATTTAGTCAAGTGAAGACTTATTCTCTTCTTATTTTAGTATTAATTAGTACTTGACATGGTATCCCCCTTTTCAAAGTTTATTATGTTTGTATCTATAGGTACTTAGATCTAAAAAGAGGTCAGATTAATTTCGAGGGGAGGGAATCGAACCCGCGGCCTAGCGCTTTCAAGGCAGAGCGCTTCCAACAAAGCCAACTAGGCTGGGATGTATTATGAAAGTATCGTGTATTTTATTATTATTTATTTAATTTGGCTACCTACACTGAACAATGAGGGTAGACTGGCTCGATTCCCGCCTGGGGCGGATTTTATCCTGACAGGATAAGGTTCTTTCTCGGAACGGCTGGCAGACGCGCTACCCTCCAAGCGAACTAGGTTGGCTCCCGGCAAGCCTGGCTCGATTCCCGCCTGGGGCGGATTTTATCCTGACAGGATAAGGTTCTTTCTCGGAACGGCTGGCAGACGCGCTACCCTCCAAGCGTACTAAGCTGGCTCTCGGCAAGCTTGATACCTAAATTTATGTTTTATTAACCCATCAACTATCGCAGGGGTCACTTACTTGTGAGCGGCAGAGTACATCTTGACGTAGATAAGCACCAGGGCGACGAGGGGAATACTGAACCCGGTCGTGAGAAGGGTTAACGAATGCGCCTTCCAGAAGTCGGGTGACGTACATTGGACGAAAAAATGAGGGGACGCCAGAAACAGGGCGGACAGCCAGGTTCCTCCTATCACTGAAATGGAAAGGGGCACGGTTAGTAGGCGTCCCTTTTCCCTTTGCTAAAGAAATAGCAAAGATTGAGTACGAAGGGCACCCACTCGTAAAATTTGTAGCCAAAACCAAACGTCAGCATAAAGCAATCACCCTAGTTAGGGCTGATTGAGAGGCTGACGAAAAACGCCGACCCCGTCTGTACACAGGAAAAGGTGAAGAAAAAGAAGGAAAAAAAAAGAAGAAGAACTCCTTTTTTTCTGGCAAATCAATTCCAACCCCAAGGCCTAAATTTATGGTCCTCACGGGCCGGATACCTAGTATGTACTTACTAAAAGAGAAAAGAGAATGTAGGTATATTCATAATTATGTATATGACGTACCTACAACTACAGGACAGGACAAAGCAATCACCCTAGTTAGGGCTGATTGAGAGGCTGACGAAAAACGCCGACCCCGTCTGTACACGGGAAAAGGTGAAGAAAAAGAAGGAAAAAAAAAGGAAGGAAGAAGAACTCCTTTTTTCTGGCAAATCAATTCCAACCAAGGCCTAAATTTATGGTCCTCACGGGCCGGATACCTAGTATGTACTTACTAAAAGAGAAAAGAGAAATTTTACTTTTGACATTTTGCCAAGGGAGTTTTTTCATCTCATTTGTTAACAGAAAGAAAAAGAAAGTAAAAATCTGTGAAGAAATATGAAACCGGACTCTTCTTTTATTTCAGGTTAGTTATAAGCTTATAAGAGAGATTCGAAAATAAAATAAGCTGTTGTCTGTCGTAGTATTTCATTTTCCTTCTCCTTAATTGGAGTCATTTTCATGGCTCCTTCTGTGCGATTAGATTCGATTCGGATTGTCTGTTGACATTGTTTCATCAGCAGTCAGCGGCGAAAGCACCTTCAATACACCAGTTCCCTTTGGTTCACTGAAGTTAAGTTCTTCTTTGCCTTTTCCCGTGTACAGACGGGGTCGGCGTTTTCGGTCAGCCTCGCCCTAACTAGGGTGATTGCTTTGGGCTGACAGTATGGCCGTCATACACGCCCTACATGGACGCTACGCCACTGGCTGACATTATTTGGTTTTGGCTACAAATTTTACAAGTGGATGCCCTTCGCTCTGTTTCTTACCCCCCCCCCGACACGTGTTGTTTTTTGGGGGGGGGGGGGGGGGGGAGAACTCGCAATAGGATACTTACACAGAATACTCCGGGTTTTGGTCACGGACATGGCGTAGTGTAGCGGGTTAAGCACCGCACTGTAGCGGTCGATGGCAATGGCCACCACTGAGAATATAGATGACGTTACGACCAACACACTGAGGCCTCCAGAGGAGACCAAATCCAGTAACATGGTGGTCGGGGCGAACACAACGCAGGAGAGTAAGTTGGCCACAACGAGGTTGAGAATGAACCTGAGGAACAAGGAAATGACGTCACTACTAGCACAATGAGGCCTCAAAAGGGGACTAAAACTGTCATGTCCCCTTTTGACCCCCAAAACATGACATATTTTTACTGTCATTTTCTATTAAATTTATACATATTTATGTACCTTTATTTTCAAGTTAAGCAAGGCCTTTTTTTTATTGAATTGTTACTGATACAAATGTATTATTATTTAACCCATCTAATATACAAGACCTTGTTTAGACTGCTGGGGTAAAGGGACTTTTCAGTCCTATTCGGGCACGATAAACAAGGTATATTCTATTCTATTGTTCAACACCCTGCAGATATACAAGGGATGTCTTGATTTTGTTTACCAAATAATACCTATGTCGGACAAAAGTTTTTTCTCCAAGATTCTCGAACATTCAAAGAAAAACATGAAGAAGAAGGAAAAAAAGAAGAAGAGGAAGATGAGCGGGAGGAGGAGAAAAAGAAGAAGAAGAGGAGGAGGAAGAAGAAGAAGAAGAAGAACTTTGCGCCTCTGCCAAGATTTTTCTGAGAAAACTTTTTGGTGGCAATTCTTTCTCTTTTTTCTCGCTCTCCTTCTTTCGCTCTTTCTCTCGCCTATTACATCCTTCCTCACCTCTCTCCGTCCCCTGTCCTTCTCTTCTCTCTCTCTCTCTCTCTCTCTCTCTCTCCTCTCCCCCCTCTCTCTCTCTCCTCTCTCTCTCTCTCTCTCTCTCTCTCTCTCTCTCTCTCTCTCTCTCTCGCTATCTCTCTCTATCTTTCTCCTTCCCTCTATTTCTTCTTCTCCATTTCCATTACCCATGTATTTTCTCTTTTTCTGTAAAAGTATTAAAATTCACAATCGCCCAGAACATGATAAATATTTTATTGTTCCACTCTTTCTTTTTTTTTTTCATATTGGGGTCAGTGTTCTCTTGGGAATTCTTTTGAAATAAAAGAACATTTTACTTTTTTTTTCTCTCTTCTTTTATTCCCAATTTTCCATTCCCTTCCTACTTCTTTCATTTGGCTTTTCAGAGACATTTTGCAGGGGGAGAGTGGGGAAACGTTTTTATGGCAAATTTGATCAGCTTTGCCACTTTTTGTCAATAACAAATAAGCTACCGACCTTCTTAAACAAAATAAGCATCTATTCCATCTTCTTCTCCTTTTTCTTCTTCTTATTTTTCTTTCTCTTCTTTTTCTTCTTCCTCTTGCAGAAGAAGAAGAAGAAGAAGAAGAAGAAGAAGAAGAAAAAGGAGAAGTAGAGGAAAAAGAAGAAGAAGAAGAAAAAAAGGAACGGCTGGCTTTCTCCTATCCTGTCTTCCTTCTCTCTTTGATTTCAGGACGATAAGACCATAGCAGTTACAGTTCCCTCTGTCAAACCTCTTAAAAAAAAATATATAATAATAGTCAAAAAAGTTTACATTTCCCCCTTTAAAACCCTTAAAAAAAAAAAAAAAAAAAAAAAAAAAAAATCCCAATAGGTAGGTATATATACCGAAAGGTACTTAATTTTTCAAAGCGTAAACTTTGATAGGTACCCGTACTTTATTTTATCATGAAGTGAAAATCAATGGCGACCTTGACACAAGATATGATGGACAGGTACGGTAATGTATGCTCCCCTTATCACGTGACAAGTATAATGAGGGAAATAAAGCTTTAAGGGAAAAATAATCTAGGTTCTAGAAAGCTACACTGACAGGAAAAGGCAGACATCAGACCAAAATCCTTCAATTGCAAGATTGCCTGCTAGACTATTTAGCTTTGTTGGTAGCGCGTCTGTCTTGTAAGCGCTAGGCCGAGGGTTTGATTCCCGCCCGGCGCGGATTTCATCCTGAACAGATAAGGTTTGTTTTTGGAACGACTGGCTTTCTCCTATCCGGTCCTTCTTCTCTCTTCGCTTTCGGGACAATAAGCCCTCAGGTGTCATAGTTCCCTATCTCAACCCCTAAAAAATACTAATAATAATGAAAACTGGTAGGTATGCCTATAACTTATAAGTTATAAGACATATATAGACATATATATGTATCTACCAATGACGGTGCTTTTTACTTTCCTTATCCTATAGGAAGGAAAGTAATGTAATCGGGTCAAATTTTCGATGGTCAGATTTTAGTACCAAAACACGTTTTGAGGTCCCTAGAGCCTAAATCCAAAGTTTCAGCCATTGGTCCGTGTGTGTGTGTTTATGTGTGTGTGTGTGTGCGTGTGTGTGTGTGTGTGTGTATGTGTGTGTGTGTGTGTGTGTGTGTGTGTGTGTGTGTGTCTGTCTGTCTGTAAACAAAATATCTCGAGAACGGTAAGAGCTAGAGACTTGAAATTTGGGAGGGAAAGAAAAAGAGACAAAACCAGAAGAGAAAGAGAGAGAGAGGGAAAGATAGGAAGAAAGAGATAATCAAGAGTGGGATGGACAGAGAAAGATAGAAAAGGACAGGGAGGGGGGAAGAAAGAGACCAAAACTGAAGAGAGAGACAGAGGGAAAGAAAAAGTGGGAGAGAAAGTGAGAAAGGAAGAGAGAGAGGGAAAGATAGCTCGAAAAGGAGAAAGAGATAATCAAGAGTGGGATGGACAGAGAAAGATAGAAAAGGACAGGGAGGGGGGAAGAAAGAAACCAAAACTGAAGAGAGAGACAGAGGGAAAGAAAAAGTGGGAGAGAAACCGAGAAAGTAAGAGAGAGAGAGAGAGAAAAAGTGTGTGTGTTTGAGAAGAAGGGGAGGATATTGTGTGTGTGTGTGTGTGTGTGTGTGTGTGTGTGTGTGTGTGATTATTTTGGACGCACAGGGACAGGAACAGAGGCATTTCCATGCGAAGTGGTGCATTCTGAATAACGCAGGAATATTGTACCAGAGGCAAAACGCTCACTCCGGAGAAAATAACTATAGTACCTAACAGTATTGAATATTTTTTATCATTATTAGTATTATGATAGATCATGATCACGATTACGATTATTATTGTTAGATTGATTCAGGAGTCAGGTGTAGCTCAACTTCAAAAATAGAATTTTTTCTTCTATTTTTCTAGCATATTATTATTATTAGATATTATTATTTTTTCAAGCCGAGCTAGCCTAGCCCTGTGTTTAACCACCACTTTTAACTTGTGATTCACCAACTTCAATATTAGAGGTCCTTCTGTCGAACAAATCAGTAAAAAATGTACACAGTATGTCTCACAAGTCCTGTAATGTATCCCTTTATCTTTTGAACGGCTAGGTAATTTTTGAATTCTGAATTTCATCCAATAAACGACTAATATCTTGCTATTTTTAGTAAGTGTATTTTGTAATAAGTACGGGAGGTGAGAGATTTTCCACCCCGAAAAAAGATCTGTGTATTTTTAGGCGCTGAACAACGTGGTAACATTGATTTTTTGTTATCTCGTTCGGCACCTTTGTCTAAATACACCAGTCTCATATGTCACGCCCTGTTTTTTTTTTTTTTTTTTTTTTTTTTTTAACAAACAAAAAAGAAGGAGAGGACTCCCCCCCTTTTTTTTTTTTTTTTTTTTTTTTTTTTAACAAACAAAAAAGAAGGAGAGGACATTATTCGATTATTGCATGAAATTTAACGTACATTTTAAAAATTAAATTCAAAATATGGATCCTCAATTGAATTTCTCGAGAAATGGCCATTTTTATCCAAATCTTTTAATACCACCATTGGATGGGCCATATGCCCTTTCCTAATCCTAGGATCAATAAGAATTCATTCAAAAATGTCTAGCCGTTGAAAAGATAAAGTTGTACCTTACAGGATTTCTTGGACGGCTGTAGGTAACTTGCGTACTATTTCAATTTTAACCTTCTACTTGCGTACTAAAATGAAAAAAAGATGTCCGACTTGCGTACTGGGTCTTTTTTATTTATTTTTCATAGGTTGAGGATTTTTTTTTTTCTTTTAGTACGAACATTTAATGGGAAAAAACATTCCCCTGTTTTCCTAATTTCGCTCAAATGATTATGAAGTCCTTTTTATATGTTTTCGATCCCTAACCCTATCATTTCCAGAAAGTTGATCATTTGTGAAAGTTATTTTCCCATGCTACCTAACCCTATCATTCCCAGAAAGTTGATCATTTGCGAAGTTCTTTTCTCGTTCTAGAATTCTTTCGTGGGATTTTTTTTTTTTCTGTGGGACCAAATATTGAGAGGTATTTTTCGCTGTCTACCTACCTGTTTTTATCCGGTATGCAAGTAATAGTATGCAAGTAGTACTGTCTACCTGAAAATTTAGTACGCAACTAGTACAGCAGTACGCAAGTAGTAAACACCGTCTTGGACATAATGTATTACAATGCTATCTACCTATATTTCCAGGAATTAAAGAGAATGATCAACAAGCTGGAGAACGAGAAAGAAAAAGACTGCATCATTGACTATAAACTACACAGACAGATCATTGGACCCAAGGGTGAATCTGTACGCGAACTACAGGACAAGTTTGAGGTGCAGATAGCTTTCCCTAGCTTTGGTAAGATTTACAATTGTGATGTACACACCAATTTTTTTTATTTTTTTTTTTTTTTTAGCAACAAGCGGGTTAATCATCTGGGCAACACATCGTCACCAAATGCATCAACTTATCGTTTTGTATGTCCGATTCGTCATCGAATAGTCAGTCATCCAGCTTTTTAGCGGCCACCAATGTAAATAATACTATGTATTGCAAACTTGGTAAGCAATAGTACTGCAGCCAGCCAAGTTTTCTTTATGAAATCTACATTTCATTACCACTCTCACTTTGTACAACCCCCACCCCCCCCACCCAAAATGAAAAAAATAATGCGGCCCACGGCCAACCTTGTAAAGTCTAATGCGGCCCGCGGTCACTTTGAGTTTGTGCATCCCTGATGTAGACCATTGCAATGGAAATTTTTCTCACTACCTATCAAATCTTTTTTTTTTCTCTTTCTCTAAACCTGTTTTTGATTTAGATGGTTTATAGCGTTCATAATTAATACAAGAAATTGTTTTCATAGGTGTACAGAAAAGTATTGAGTTTGCCAAGAAGGTGAATGAAGATATGGAAGCAAATGCTAAGACGGTGAGCATAGAAGTAAGCAAGTCTCAACACAAGTACATCATAGGACAGAAAGGGAACACGTTGGCTGAGATATTGGCCACTACGGGAATAAGTGTGGAAATGCCATCCACTGAATCTGACTCGGAAACCATTGTGTTGCGTGGACCTCAGGCTAATCTTGGCAGTGGTAAGTTCTCTTTAGATTCATCTGAGTAGGCGGGTAGCTTGTTGCTCAACGGAGAGTAAAACCCCCGGCACTAATTATGGGGCCCCGTTCAACTTTGGGGCCCCAAATTTCAATCAGCGACGTGCCTTGATTCAATGAACATATATACCAAATTTCATCAAAATCGGACCAGGCAATCGCGAGTTATAGCGGAACATACAGAATGCAAAACGGTCGAGTTAAAACATAGATCTCACTATGGTTCGGTCAATTACCTATTTATTCTACTATTATTTATTTCAGCTCTGACTATGGTATACACTAAGGCTAACAGTGTTGTGACAGCTACTATCAAGGCTCCTGCTTGGATTCACAAGTACATTATAGGACGCAAGGGGGCAGAGATACGTCAAATTACCCAGGATATGGAAAAGGTAGGTTTTATACTGAGAGTCAAAATATCACAACTGAGTGTGTATCTTTTATTTTACATTCAGAGAGATTCAGAAAAAACGAGCCACTCGAAAATAGATTTAAATTTCGAAACACGTGTCTCATTGTATTCTCACTGACACGAAATTCCTCAACAGTAACACTAACGCAACACAATTTTCACACTCAAATCCCGTCATTAAATTTCTGGGTATTACAAGGAAATAGCACCAAAACTCTCCTATTCGTAAGGGACTTGCACATTGAATAATATTCCTGGCATAGATACCAATATTCGTGGCATTGATACTAATATTCCTGGCATAGATACTAACAATTTTCCTAATATGGATAAAAATTTTGCTGACCAAAATAATATACAGGGTGTCCCGCGAACGACTGTACAACGCTTAAGGGTTGATGCAGGACCTAAAGGGCTACCAGAAAAAGCTATCTGGACAGATCCGATTTTCAACAGGGGCGGAGTTATGAAGGATTTTCTGTTTTTCAACATTTTTCATACCTTGTCCCCTTAAAACCGGGGGGCAACCAGTACTGCTTAAATAGAAACCACTAACTTTTATCGCACCACATGAAAAACCTTAAAAAATACAATACTTTGTTGTAAATTTGAAGTCGATCCCATAACCAGGGCCGGAGCTATGGCTTTTTCAAGATTAAAGTTCTATGTTATTTTTCTGATAGGGGAAGACCAAAAATAATGAAAGCATTCCGAAAAATGACTTGAGCATCGAATAGGTCACTTTCATGATTTAGCTCGAAATTCGGACCCGAAATTAATATTTTAAATTTCGGCCCTCACGAACAAAAATAGCTTTGGCTCCATATTTTGTAATCTCTGAGTCCGAATTTCGAGCTGAATCATAAAATTGACTCAGTCAAAGGTCAAAGCGCCTTTCAGAATGCAGCTTTCATTGTTTTTGGTGCTTTCCCTAACATGGAATTTTGAAAAAGCCATAGCTCCAGCCCTGGTTATGACATTGACTTCAAATTTGTATCAAAGTATTGTTTTTAAAGGTCTTCATGTGGCGTGCTAAAAATTGGGGGTTCCCATTTAAGTTTTCAAAGTTGACCCCCGAGTTGCCACTGATAATGTTTAAAAAAAGAAAACCCAGCGGAAAATGTTTCCCCAAGACATGTGTTATAATACACTCATCTACGTGTCTTGTTTGGAAAATGTTTCCCAAGACATGTGTTATAATACACTCATCTACGTGTGTCTTGTTTGGAAAATGTTTCCCCAAGACATGTGTTATAATACACTCATCTACGTGTGTCTTGTTTGGAAAATGTTTCCTCAAGACATCATAGACATGTGTTATGATACACTCAGAAAATGTTTCCCCAAGACATGTGTTATAATACACTCATCTACGTGTCTTGTTTGGAAAATGTTTCCCAAGACATGTGTTATAATACACTCATCTACGTGTCTTGTTTGGAAAATGTTTCCCAAGACATGTGTTATAATACACTCATCTACGTGTCTTGTTTGGAAAATGTTTCCCAAGACATGTGTTATAATACACTCATCTACGTGTCTTGTTTGGAAAATGTTTCCCAAGACATGTGTTATAATACACTCATCTACGTGTCTTGTTTGGAAAATGTTTCCCAAGACATGTGTTATAATACACTCATCTACGTGTCTTGTTTGGAAAATGTTTCCCAAGACATGTGTTATAATACACTCATCTACGTGTGTCTTGTTTGGAAAATGTTTCCCCAAGACATTTGTTATGATACACTCAGAAAATGTTTCCCCAAGACATGTGTTATAATACACTCATCTACGTGTGTCTTGTTTGGAAAATGTTTCCCCAAGACATGTGTTATAATACACTCATCTACGTGTGTCTTGTTTGGAAAATGTTTCCCCAATCCCCAAGACATGTGTTATAATACACTCATCTACGTGTGTCTTGTTTGGAAAATGTTTCCCCAAGACATGTGTTATAAGTTATAATACACTTATCTACGTGTGTCTTGTTTGGAAAATGTTTCCCCAAGACATGTGTTATAATACACTCATCTACGTGTGTCTTGTTTGGAAAATGTACACAGGATGTTTCTTATTTGTTCTCAGTCAGTGCATGTCGAGTTTGTAGACGACACCATCAAGATTGAAGGCCCCAAGGAAGAAGTGGAGAAAGTTAAGAAATCTCTCGAAGTGAAGGCGAAAGATTTGACCAACAAGTTACGCTTCATCGAGATGCAAGTGGATCCTAAACATTACAAGCACATCATTGGAAAGAATGGCGCCAATGTGAATAAGTTAAAGAATGAGACGGAAACTGTGATCAACATCACAGAAGTTGAAGGCAAGAATATTATTCGTATTGAAGGCAACCAGCAAGGAGTGAAGCAAGTCGAAGAGGTAGGTTCTACCTAATCAATGAAACAATAGAAAAAAAAAAAAACAATAAATTGGTCTTGATGGATTATCGATTATTCGACAATTATAACACATTTCTTGATTTGGGATTTATTCCAAAAGAACATTTTATTGCTAATCTAATATATAAAAATTAATATCTCTCT
>NW_007377813.1:262820-266094 GCF_000475195.1 Diaphorina citri | reverse complement strand
GTATTCCGTAGAGTTTACAGCAGTTGCTTGGTGCTCCGCGGCCAAAAAAAAGTTTGAGAACCACTGCCATAGATACATAGGTATCTATGGTACTCATATACCAACCTCTAGCAAAAAATGCACTGTTGCAAAATAACAGGTATTTTTCATTCATTCATTTTTCGCCAGTTCTCAATGAATCACTGATGCAGATAAGCAACGTTGCGCGTGGTGAGTATCCGGATGGGTGACCGTCTGGACAATCGCGTGTTGCTGGCTTGTCCCGGCCCCACTCTATAGGTTTAGGTACCGACATCAGTGATTCAGTGTAACGGCTTGGTTGGTACCTATTAGATAGCTAAGTGTGTCCAGATCAATGTGACAGCAAAAAAATAGGCATTGTTGCCAAACATGTCACATGTGCAATGGTAGGGAATCTAAAGGGGAAGCTATATTGCAGAGTGCTTCCTCCGACAGTTGAACAAAGTCAGGTTAAGCGGATATCACCTTACCTGTTCTGGAATCCAACCTCTGAACTTAGAGCTACCTCTGCATTTTAGAAGAGAGAGTTTATCAAAAATAGACCTTTACCTGAATTGGAATTTTAATTGTGTTGAGCATAAATGCTCGTCACAAATGTCGTTCCCTGCTTAATACACTACGCTAAATTTTATGACTTGACTTGGACTCGAACCATCAACCTCCAGATCCGAAGTCCACGGCGCTAACCACTACACCACTGAGGTTGGTCCTTTACCTGAATTGCAACAATGTAAGGATTTCCTGCAATCTGATTGGTTCCTTCATTTTGGGTTGATGACTCATTGCTGTCACATTGATCTGGATGAACCATAGGTAGCTACCTACTTCTCTGATACCGGATACCAGGTAAGGCTAGGTACATTTTTCTCCTATACCTACCTGCCTGATAGTGTTAGTGCTAGTGCTAGGTGAACCGTGAAATGAAAAACAATCTTCATTGCAAGAAAATCAAATTAAATAACAGTTCTCTGTTTTTCTCAGTGTACGCTGTAATTTATAGGTACATCTCTACATTTTCAGCTTAAAAAAAAATAATAATAATAAAAAAAAAAATGGATGGATGGAGGGAACTGTACCTAACAGCTGATGTCATAGGGTTCCAAAAGCAAAGAGAGAAAGAAGACGGGATAGGAGAAAGTCAGCCGTTCCGAGAACAAAACTTTATTTGTTAAGCCGGCCACTCACGATGAGTTTTATCTCATGAGTTAAAACTTATCGTGTGTGGCCGGCCTAAGATACCATTCTATAAATTTCACTCCTAGCGCTTACAAGACAGAGCTAAAAGGCTGGTTAACTTGTAGAACACTTTGCGCGAGTTAAGCAGGAAAGAAACGGGGGGGGGGGGGGGGGGAGGCCTGATAGAGGGAACTGTAACCACTAAGCTCTTATGGTCCCTAAAGCAAAGAGAGAAGACAGGATAGGAGAAAGCCAGCCGTTCCGAGAACGAACCTTAACTGTTTAGGATAAAGTTCGCCTCGGGCGGGAATAGAATTTTCAATTTAGCTCTTAAAAGACAAACGCGCCAACTTCCAATCTAACTAGGCTGGTCCAAAATTCTTTTCTTTGGTAGAAGTTTTCTAGAGGGAACTGTAACAACGGAGGTCTTATCATCCCGAAATTTTGACAACTTTGTTTAGTACGAGGTACCTACGAGTAAAAGTATCTAATGGTACACTAAAAGCCCACACTGAGGCTTAGATGTAGGGACAAACACAAAACAGCCCTAAAAGTTGGGTCAAGCTTCTACGAAGATAGATTGAAGATTCTGTAACTTTGTGAAGGTCCATCTTGACTAGGTACTCTAGGTAGGTTGAAATGATAAACATATACTTCTTCACTATTTGTGAAATGATAAACATATACTTCTTCACAAATAGTGAAGAAGTATATGTTTATCTTCACAAACTTATACTTCTTCACAACACAAATAGTGAAGAAGTATATGTTTATCATTTCAACCTACCTAGGTAAGCTTCTACGAATGTAGCAATAAGTTTTACATACATAGGTATTAGCGAGTATTTGCAACCAAAACTAGCGTCCCGTTAACTGAACTCTTTAACGTCATTTGACGAAAACTCGTTCAACTTACGTCTTACGTTTCAATTATCGTCATGTATGTTAAGCAGTGCAAAAACTCTCTGTTACCATTCTCTTGAGTTGTACGTTCTACAGAAAAATGCATGACACACTAGCGCTGTGGGTTGGAAAATCGACGAGGCCTTTTGGAACTAAGCAGATTCGCTCACAATTCACGAGAATCCGTCAACCCGAGCTCACGAATCCGGGATTCAGAATTGTTTAGAACCCAGCATAAGCAATGCAGGTATATTTAGGCTATGTATGTATATTTTCTGATCTCTTTTTTTAAGAGGTTTGACAGAGGGAACTGTAACTGCTATGGTCTTATCGTCCCGAAATCGAAGAGAGAAGGAAGACAGGACAGGAGAAAGCCAGCCGTTCCGAGAACGAACATTATCCCATCAGGATAAAATCCGCCCCGGGCGGGAATCGAACCCGCGGCCTAGCGCTTACAAGGCAGACGCACTACCAACTAAGCTAACTAGGCTGGCGGGTCTCTTTTTTTTTCTTTCTATTTCCGTTTTCATCTGTCACCTGACAACAATTTCACGAGTAGATACTAGATGTCCTTCGCACTCAACCATTGCTATTTCGTTAGCAAGGGAATTTCAGGCTGGCATCCTCCCCGTATAAAGTTCCCCACCTAGACTAGGCTGGTCTACTCCCTGTATAAAATCTCCCAGCCAGACAAATAGGCTACTGTACGAGTATAAAGTCCCCTAGCCAGACGAAAAATTAAATAAAGGAATTTTTTTAATGTGCATACTTAAATGCTTGTCACAAATATTGTTCCCCCAATTTTATTATAAATAGATACATTTTATGACTTGACTTGGACTCGAACCACCAACCTCCGGATCTAAAGTCCAATGCGTTAACCACTGCATCACTGAGGTTGGTGCTAGACGAAAAATTTGAAGACTATTTTCACCAAATTTCCCTCACAAAAATCCGGGACAGGGAGACAGAGAGAGCGCCCACATTGGGTTAATTCGAAGAAGAAGTATCCAGAGAAAGAGGGAGAGGGAGGAGAGTAGGAGGGAGAGGGAGGAGAGTAGGAGAGAGAGGGGAGGATTGCAGCTCGTCCGTCTATCATTTGTCATTGTCCAACACACAGCACGCCCCCCGTTGCTATGGCAACCCCCCCTCCAACCCTAACCTCCCCACCCTT
>NW_007377813.1:260100-262734 GCF_000475195.1 Diaphorina citri | reverse complement strand
TCCAAAACTGGGGGGGGGGGGAAAAAAAAGGGGGGGGGGGGGGCGAGCTTTTCCTATAAAAAAAAAAAAAATCAAAATTATACCAAAATTACCTACCAGGTACTTAGTCTCCAACTCTAGTATCTTGAGATACGTCCAGCGTAATCATATATGTATATCAAACACCTAGAATATTCTGATCATGCTTGAGCCACTGAGGTTGGTTCGTTTTGTTGTTTCATAAAACCTATAAATAGGTAACCTACTTACTTGAATATAAAAAAAAATTTTCAAAGTTTCAAATTCTCGTTTTGTTATTCCATAAAACTCATAGGTAAAAATAATATACCGAGGGGTTGGGTAAGGTAGGGGGGGGCGTGAAAAAATGAGAATATGCCCAAAGGGGGCGCCATGCAAAAAAAGTTTGAGAACCACTGTGGTCTGCGGTCTGACAGACCTATGTCTCAAGCCTTTTCCGTCACACACATTCCGACTGTCTGACAGACGGTCTAAGGTGAGCGCGTGAGTGCCCGGCGTTTGATACTTGTACCCCATGTGCCAGCGATAGCACCTTGAATACACAAGTTCCCCACGGCCCATTGTACCCCATGTGGCGGCGATAGCACCTTGAATACACAAGTTCCCCACGGCCCACTGTACCCCATGTGCCAGCGATAGCACCTTGAATACACAAGTTCCCCACGGTCCACTGTACCCCATGTGCCGGCGATAGGGTACACTGCCTCGACATCATAGATTCACCTCTTCACCTCGTCAATGTGATGTGTAGACACAGTTTTATCAGTCTCATTTCAGTCAGTGTCACCGTGTCAGGTGATCGGTTCTGTCTAAAACTGTCTCGAACCCATTGTCAGAATTGTCTAAAACTGTCCTAATTACTCTCGAATGGAAAACTGTCTACAGTGCCTATCTTAGGTCTGTCTAGCATGTCTATTACATGTATTTTGTCTATTGTAATAGTTATCTAATTATGTCACTCAGAACCTTGTCAATGTCAAAAAATCAGTTAGCCTAGTCCCCATTCTGCAGTTATAGGCTGTAGGTATCGTTTATCGTGGTACTCCTGTACAAGGGGTTTCCAACTTCCATGTGTAAGCGGGCCACATGCTATATTGGCAGGTACTTCGCGGGCCACACATACACAGGGGAGCAGGCCTGTATCCAGGATTTTCTTGATGGAATGGGGGGTGGATGCTCCATTTTTGAAGTCCGCCCCACAGAAAAAGAGCAAAAATTTGCATGATACAAATTTCTTGACCCCGCCGGGAATCGAACCCGGTTCTCCCGCGTGCATGGCGAGCGCAGTGACCACTACGCCATGGGAGCTGACTAAGGTCTTTGGTGTTGGGGGTTTGACCCTCCATTCGAAGACAACCTATCTACCTCCTCAGATTAACCTTACCCAGCCTGAGTGGGGCCGGGAAAAGCCAGCAGTACGCCATTGCCCAGATAGTAACCCACTCCGAGGCTTAGGTGTAGGGGTAAAGAGCCCCAAAGATGGCTTAAGCTTGTACGAATCTACGAACCCGTCCGAATACTTTAGGTGTAGGGGAAAAGAGCCCCAAAGATGGCTTAAGCTTGTACGAATCTACGAACCCGTCCGAATACTAACCACGCACAGCGTCGCTTAACTTCAGTGATTCATTGGGAACTTATCTGCCCAACTTGCGATAGCCGCTTGCTTCCCTCTAAACAAAACTAGCCAGATAGCTTTTTCTGGTAGCCCTTTAGGTCCTGCATCAACCCTCAAGCGTTGTACAGTCGTTCGCGGGACACCCTGTATATGGCCAAAGGACTATTCTTCCTGACAACCGACATCACCATTTGACACCAGCGGAAAGGAACGAATTAAAACTTAAAGCAAGGGCACACCGAAATCTATTAACAAATAATGAAAAGAGAGAAGTAAAGAAAATGAAATCGGAGGAACGTGAAGAGAAAGAAAGAACGGCAGCCAAAGGAAGTAGAAGAGCATCAAGTTGGCTCATAACAAGTCATACTCAACCTGCGGGCCTTGCTAGAACAATGGGAGCTGGTACTAAATGCCAGTAAAATATATCACCAACACAAGTCATACTCAACCTGCGGGCCTTGCTAGAACAATGGGAGCTGGTACTAAATGCCAGTAAAATATGTATATCACCAACACAAGTCATACTCAACCTGCGGGCCTTGCTAGAACAATGGGAGCTGGTACTAAATGCCAGTAAAATATATCACCAACACCAATCACCAATCCAGTTACCAGTTAAGGTGTGTCCACACATAGTCGACCCGCCGTCGATCGATGTCGACTGAACCGTCTATACTGCCTCGACAACATAGATTCACCTATGTAGGGGCACGGTTGGTCCAGTGGTAACGCGCTTGCTTGCCATGCAGAAGGTCCCGTGTTCGAATCCCACCATCGACAAAAATTTCTACTCGTTTTTCGATTGCAAATATTTCAACGGGTTACTTTCTGGTGTTCTTGTGTTGCCCCAGCACCTAAATGGGAAGTATTGTGTCTCTTCTCGCCCATCTGATGAGAGGCATACTACGGGATGGGCATGCTACGACACAGGCCACAAGCGTCTAATGTAGCAGTTGTTCCATTGCTACGAAATAAAAACGGCGGTGGAACACTCATCTTAA